>NC_133648.1:163697066-163950367 GCF_009905375.1 Apium graveolens
AAGCCGAAGGAATATTAAAATCCAGAAAAAAAAGAAAAAGTGCGATTAAAGAGAAGGAAAAATAATTACACAGGTATAAATTTACCCTTATCACTGGCCTGGGAGAGACCAACTTTCTTCAAGGAAAATTCCTCTAAAAGGGTCCAGGTGTCTGTTTTCCCATCATCTGAAATTAAGGCTTGGTAGGCCACCTCCTCCTCATCAGTTAATCTGATGCTACCAGGACTACCATCTGATACTTTGCAAATGGCCTACGGAAGAGTGTGGCCCAATCTCCCCAGCCCAGGTCAGCCTGACAAACTCATCCCTCCATTTAGGGTGTTCTCGACTATAGAGTTACTATCAAAGATATGGGGAATTTTGGGCCGTTGGCGAATTAAAACCCAGCCTGGCTGACTCATGGAACTATTATAGAATTGGAAAACTTTCCTAAAGACAGCTACGGAAAGAGGGAAGCTATTCCTGAGACAAAGGACCATAAAACAGATAATGTTCCTCCAGGCGTTAGGAGGGAGTTGACAAGGGTTGATTCGTACATCGGCTAGTAAACGAGGAATAAATTCATGGAATGGGAACCTAAGACCTGCGGTCAGGGCTCCTCGATAAATGAACAGGGTATCCCCCTCCCAATTACAAGTCCTATCCCCAGGGCGGCTGGAGTGATCCTAAGGTGGGGTGGAAGTCTGTACAAGGTGTTCATAGACTCTATCCTACCATCTAACTCATGAAAAGTGTTACCATGATTATACGAATCTAACTCAGATAGAGAAGGATATTCATCACCTCTCGAGTTAATCATATCAATGAGGGAAGTATATGGAGATTTAATTTGAATGTTTGTACCTCTTTTAGAGACATTCATCTTCTGCAAACGAGCCAGGTCACGGTCCGCCATTGTATGCTTCGGTTGAAGGCTTGAAACCCAGAAATACTTGAAAATGGTGAGCTGCGGTGGCTTTGGTAGCCGGAAATCGCCTTCTCAAGGGAGAACTCTAGAGGAAATTGTGAGAGAAATGAGAAGTGGGAAGTGAAGTGAGGGTTCTCACTCCACACTACACTTATATAGGCGAAAAGCTCGGAATACGAGGCGTTTTTAGGCCCATTTAGCCAGGCCCAACCTAGAGGCCCATCTACAAGAAGTATCAGGAACAATCTAGAAGCTCCTGTGGAATTTAAAAAGTCAAAATCGACCAGAACCTTAATATGGTTCGATCAGAGTCCTGATCGATGCAAAAGAGGGTCCTGATCAACATCTTATTCGAACAGGAGGGAAGAAATCCCCTAAGATCGATCAGAGTCCTGATCGACACAGAAGAGAGTCCTGATCGATATCTTATTCGAACAGGAGGGAAGAAATCCCCTAAGATCGATCAGAGTCCTGATCGACACAGAAGAGAGTCCTGATCGATATCTTATTCGAACAGGAGGGAAGAAATCCCCTAAGATCGATCAGAGTCCTGATCGACAGAGAAGAGAGTCCTGATCGATATCTTATTCGAACAGGAGGGAAGAAATCCCCTAAGATCGATCAGAGTCCTGATCGACAGAGAAGAGAGTCCTGATCGATATTCCATTCGATCAGAATGCTCGAGAGCCATTTAATTCGATCAGAGTCCTGATCTAAATCGATCAGGAATCCTGGTCGATCAAGCCCGTGTAACAATCGACTAGGGTGTCACTTTGAAGGCCAATTCGGTCAGAATCCTGATCGAAATCGATCAGGAATCCTGTCGACCAGAGTGTAAGATCCTGAGCTAATTCGATCAGGATCCTGATCGATTTTGGCTGCATCCTGATCAATTTTGTCTGCATCCTGATCGATTTTGAATGCATTCTGATCGATTTTAAGCCAGAAATTAGGGAAAATCCCAGAAATTAGGGAAAAAATCGAGAAATTAAGGATAAATCCCAGAAAATTAGGGAAAAATCCAGAAAATTAAGGATAAGTCCCGGGAAATTAGGGAAAAATCCAGAAAATTAAGGATAAGTCCCGGGAAATTAGGGAAAAATCCAGAAAATTAAGGATAAGTCCCGGGAAATTAGGGAAAAATCCAGAAAATTAAGGATAAGTCCCGGGAAATTAGGGAAAAATCCAGAAAATTAAGGATAAGTCCCCAGAAAATAAGGGAAAAGTCCCAGAAAATTAGGGAAAAATCCAGAAAATAAGGGAAAAATCCAGAAAATAAGGAAAAATCCCGGAAATAAAGGAAAAATTCCTGGAAATTAAGATAATTCCTGAATAAAAGGAAAAATTCATTGTAAATGTGTAGGTCGCTCCACACTTTACGGAAAAACGAAACCCTGTAAGGGAACAATAGACTTAACTTCTGCGAAACCTAATCAATGTTTCCCAAAGTTGGGGGGCAAATTGTATGGATAAATAAATTAGATTGTATAATTAAATACTGCATTAATGTACAAGCTGTGGGCTGCATAGACCCAATAAAAAGATATATGAAACTCAGACCAGAAAGGTTAAGCCTGATGGACCAAATCAGGCCTGATGGAATAAAAAAGGCCCAAAAGCCCTAATTATTAATTAATTTCGTAATTAATTAATAAGGGAAAAATCAGCTAATGAGAAGAGTCCCGATAAGGAGATAAATCCTTATAGATTAGCCTCAAAGGGACCTAAAAAGATAAGGAATCAGCTTCCTACTTCCTAGGACTCCTAAGTCTATCCTAATTCAGAGGCTTGTCCACCAAGTCTCCTATACCAAGTCCAATTCAAGGACTCCACATCTATATAAGGGGTCTCACCCCACAAATCAGAACTACGTTTTTGGCTTGATTCTCTAATTCACAGAGATACGTAGGCATCTCGTAAAGGCAGAATTAAGCTACGAAGTACGAGAGCAGCCATTAAAGGCCTTGAGCTCCCGAATCTTAGTATTAAATACAGCAAGTAATAACCTTAGCTTTTTATCCATAACAAATAGTGTTTTCAAGGTTTTAACTTGAATTTTTTCTTGTTTTCCTTTAAGATCCAAGCATCCATAAGACTTCTCAAAGCTTCTTAAGGCTTCCTAGCTACTCCCACCACTTCAAGGAAGTTATATCATCTCCAAACCCTAGATTCCTATGTATAATAAGATGATTTTGATTATTATGGTGATATAGTAGCTTAATGCTTGTGGTTTAGAGTTTGGGTTGGAGTGGTAGTGAAATGGAATGGTAAATCTTGTTGTTTTGGTTAAAAGACCTTAAGTATAGTTAAATTCAAGCTTAGGCATAAGTATAAATGTTAATATTGAGTTGATTGGGGCTGCTATGATGAGATAAGGATGGACTTTGGTTGTATGAATGGGTTGAGGTTAATTGTGATGGTTTTTGAATGGTTTTAAAATTGGGAAATCGCGTAAACATAGCCGTCGTAATGTCCGATTTACTTTAGACTGCTTTGTTCATAATATTAGGACCCGAGAACCCCCTGCTAGATTTTGACCATTTCCATGTTTAGATAGCTCATGTTACGAGCTTCGTTTTGATATGTAGTTCGTTCGATTTCCGATGCACGGTTTTAGGAGAAACGACCGTTTTCAAGTAACGGCGTTTCGCGAACGAAACTTTTCCCCTCGCCTTACTTTGAAACATAGGTTAAAGACCAAAAGGGTTAATTAGTGTATGAAACAATTATGGTAAGTGTGTTAGGCAGTGGTAAGACACCCGCAAAAGAATCGCACTTAAAACTCATAATGGTTAATTATTAAAAATGGTGGAGCCAAGGGTACTCGAGTGACTTTATATATATATTATATATGAATAGTTTTCAAAACTATTAATCGAATAAGGTTTATTCGATAACTTTATATTATTTATTGAATATTATTTCAAATATTCATCGGAGGACTTATGACTCCTTTATTTTATTATTGATATTATTTCGAATATTCATTCGAGGGGCTTTTGACTCAGTATATTATTAATTCAGATCTAATTGAATATTCATTTGAGGATGTATGACTCCGTTATTTTATTTAATGAATATTATTTATATATTCATTCGAAGTATTATGACTCCGCTTATTACTGGAAATATATTCTTTATTTTATTAAAGAATAAGGTGTCAATAATCAAACTTATTTTCGATTATTCAAATAAAGATAGTACTTTCATATAAGTATATCTTTGTTATTTAATACTCATTTCAAGTATAAGTCTTACAACTTCTACTTTATTATTTGTATAAGATTATTCTTTATGGGAATATTATTAAATAATAATATTCAGACATTTTCTAAAAATAATTGGGACTGATTCACTTCATTAAATCAGCATTACTCCAAACACTCTTTAAAGTGTTTTCGAGTCTTCAAAATGATTTTTAAAAGTTAGAGCGGATCCCAAAACTCATTTTTATATTTAAGATCTTCCTTTTAAAAAGGGGATTTAAATACTCGCTCAAAACCTGAGGGATCCGGCTCTATGGTGTATTTTATATTCGCAACAAGGTTGCGGTTTTGGTAAATGAATTGATTACTTACCCAACATTCGGGAAGTAAGTCCATCTATGTGAGTCGGCATAAGCAACATGGGCTCAGTGGGCGTCCATGATAGTGTAAGTGGCTCAGTGGGAGTCCATCAAATGCATAAGTGGCTGAGTGGCAGTCCAGCATAAGGTCCTATTGCGACCAGGGTGATGACCAGTGGGGAATTCGTCCATCTACTAGTAGAAAAGGTTACTTATTGGTATCTTTGCCTGATCAGCAAGATATCGGGTTTATGCCACAATTCTTTTTCCCTTCCAAAAAAAATTCATTGGATGTTACAAACTCTGTTCATACTTTACATGACAGAAGTTTTCAGGGACTGTATAAGGAAGATGTATATGTGGATATATATATATATCGGAACTTAATGAAGTATATCATAACTTCATTTCCTTAAATACTACTTCAAAGATTTAATCTATTCAAATCTATCTTGTAGTCTCATCTATATGATGAACTGTTGAAAGCTCGTTATACTTTGAACAGTGGTAGTTCAAGTAACTTTATAATTGATATAAGTATAGTGAAGTATTTGGTAACTTCATCCCTTGCTTTTACTTATATCTAGTAAGTAATTATCTTACACATGATAAAAGATTCTAGTAAGTATCCATTTAGATACTTGTATTATTGTTATCACTATATATTATCTTGCGAGCTCTAAGGCTCACTCTTGCTTTATTTCTTCATCACACAACAACAGTTAGGAAGGATGGCCAGACTCCAGCAGACCTAGCGCAAGCGCGTGGGAAGCGTCCCGCGTCTTCCCGTTGATGTTGTAGCTGCTATAGCTGCAGAGGTAGATCTATTGTAGATCAGACCATCTACTTTTGAGAATCAATTATGTATAATTATAACTTGTGGCAGATAATGGCAATTAATTGTAAACTTATTAAGTAATCATTTTGGGTTGTAATAACTTTTAAATTGCGGATTCAAAGACTTGTACTTATTTCAATTTCATCTCTGAGACTATAACGGGTTGTGGTGTGTGTTAGTGTGGGGTCACAGCATGAGGTTAATTATTATTAATTAAGTGAAGTGATATTGTGGAGAGAAAGATCGTGATGACCCGGATCCCCGACCCCGGATATGGGGGTGTTACAGAAATGGTATCAGAGCTAAGCGTTATAAACCTCAGAGATGATGCGACGATATAATAACAAACTCACAAAGATAATAAGAACTCTTGCCAAGTTCATGGTCGGACTACTTAAAGTAGTCCTGACAGTTAAAACCCTTACGGGAACCCTTATAAGTAACATGATAGTAACTTAGCTCGTTTAATGTGTAGGCGCCTGAGATAGAGGACCCTGAGATGTTCGAGCGTGAGCATGATGAGGCACTGCTAGATGTTGAGGATCAGGAGGAGCCTGAGATGGAGGAGGATGAGGAGGACCCCTCAGAGGAGTCAGAGACGGAGGTCATTGCTATTTCAGATGAGGAGGACCCCTCAGAGGAGTCAGAGACAGAGGTCATTGCTATTCCAGAGGAGGAGGACCCGGATGAGGTCCCAGTAGCTGAGGAGCGTGTCAGACCTATGGTAGTGTATGCTGGTACCCCTTTACCCACACTTCCGGTGGTCAGAGCTCCTACCCCTCCACCACTATCTTGGATCCCTTATGATGACAGCTCAGAGACCCATACTTCCGAGCCTAGGCAGACCGAGGAGGCACCCCCAGCGGCTCCGGATTCACCACCTCTTGACCCTGCCCACAGGCAGTCTTCGTTAGCCCATGGCTATGTGCAGGATGTACTGAGGACCCGATTGGCTGTTGCTGAGGCCCGACTGGATGAGGCCAGGAGGGAGTTGGACGTGGAGAGGGCGGGTAGGCGTACCCGAGCTTATGAGACTAGGGCTTCTATACCCCGATCCTTGAGGAGGGAGCTGACGGGGATAGAGCTCACGTCCCGAGCGAGACTCAGATCTCTCCAGGGGGACAGGCATGGTAGGATCTCCAGGTGGCAGGCTGACTATATCTTCCGTCGTGCGATGGAAAGGGTATGGGAGCTGACCCGCTCCAGTGTGTGATTCAGGACTGACGATGGAATAGTCTAGTTGTCTAGTTAGCCGAGGCCTTAGTAAGAGCCAATTTTCCGGGATAGTTGACTTGTATATAGCATCCCTTTTTCTGACTAGACAGATAGACTCTTGTGTATCACTTTTGGGACAGATGGCTGTAGCACTGTTGTACTTTTGACCAGATCAAACTATGTATTTCTCGCATTATGTATATATTTGTTTCCTTTCGGTTCAGTTCCTTAGTGACGAGATCACTGTTTTTATCATTATTATTACTGCACTTCGTATTAGAACTGTCATAAAATAATAGAATTGCGATATACGTTCTCCCCATTATAAGAGCTGTGCAAGGCATAATGTTGTATATGATTGTGACCTAATGTTGAATTTCACAATAATTTTTTTTATTATCAGAATCATGCCACCAAGAAAGATTGGAACTAGGGCGAACCCTGGATCTGAGGACCAGGGAAGCCATAATCAGGACAATAGAAACCAGGAACACAGTGAAGAGGAAAACGAGGATTATGTGGAACATGATGACTCCCTGTATGAAGAGGAAGAGGAAACATATGATGTTGAGGGATTTGAGATAGAGGCTGAAGAAGGAGAAACTGAGGTTGAGCAACCAGTACCAAACCCAGGCATGGATCCCATGGGCCAGTTCATGCAACTCCTAAGGCAGAATTTGGAAAGTCAACCCAACCCACCCCCTCAAGGAAATAACAATATTGTGGCAAATTCTTTCAGGGCTTTTAAGTCCCTTAAGCCCCCTGAGTTCCACGGATCAGCCGACCCAGTTGAGGCAAGGGCATGGTTAAAGGAAATGGAGAAATCCTTTGAGATTTTGAGTACCGATGAGGCACAGAAGACTGTATTTGCTACCTACCTTCTGAAAGGAGAAGTTAACTACTGGTGGGAGGCCAAGAAAAACATGGAGACAGATGCTATTATAACCTGGGAGAGATTTAGTCAGTTGTTTCTGGGAAAGTATTTCCCGAGGTTTATGGAAAACCAGATGGAGCTCAAGTTCATGGAGCTAAAGCAGAATAACTTATCTGTAGCAGAGTATGAAGCGAAATTTACTGAGTTATCAAGGTTTGTGCCGGAGTTTGTGAGCACCGAGGAAAAGAAAGCTAGGAGGTTTCAGCAGGGACTGAAACCGTGGATTCAGAATAGGGTGGCAATCCTTGAGCTTACGGATTATACCACTCTGGTGCAAAAGGCAACGATTGTAGAATCCGGAAGTGAACAGATGCAGAAGGAAAGAGAGAAGAAGGGAATAAAGAGGAAAAGTATGAGCATGGGTGGAGGTTCCGCGGGAAGGAGCTTCCCAACTAGATTTAATCGAGGAGCAGTGTCCCTACCGGGAAGGAACACTGGGTTTAAGCGGCCAATGAGCGTGAGTGTGAGCCAGAGCGGCCAGAAGTCAAGAATGTCCTATTCCAACCAGTCTCGACCCCCATTGCCAGCCTGTAACACATGTGGAAGGATGCACACTGCGGAGTGTAAAGGAAAGCCAGTAACCTGCTTTAAGTGCGGTTGGGAAGGTCACTATTCAACTAAGTGCCCATCATCAACCCCTGCCATCATTCCAACCACCACTTGTCATCAGTGTGGACGCCCGGGTCATTGGAAGAGGGAATGCCCAATGAACAAACCAGCAGCTTCGGGAGCAAGCAGGGCTGCTTCTAATAAGCCACCTACTGCAAGGACTTTCAACATGACAGTCCAGGATGCTATGAAAGATTCAGATGTGATAGCAGGTACCCTTTCTCTAAATTCAGTCAGTGCAAATGTTTTATTTGATTCAGGAGCAACTAAATCTTTTATATCAAGGGACTTTGCGCGTAAATTAAGAATTAAGGCTGAACCCTTGATAGAACCCTTGCAAGTAGAAATAGCCAATCATGAAATTAGACCTGTTAACCAGATTCACCCCGCCTGTGAGATAGGCATAGGGGAGCAATCTTTTAGTGTTGATCTGATTCCTTTTAAATTATGGGAGTTTGATGTAATTTTGGGAATGGACTGGCTATCTAGCAATGATGCTCAGATAGACTGTAAAGGGAAGAAAGTTAAGCTAAATATCCCAGGGAAGAAAGAAGTTATATTTAGAGGAAAGAGGCAGACGCAGAAATTTTTGACTATGGCCCAGGCCAGAAGGATGCTACGAAATGGAAATGAGGCCTACCTAGCCTATGTGGTGGACATGCAGAAGGAGGTGCCCAACTTACAAGATATTCCAGTAGTGAACGAATTTGAAGATGTATTCCCACAAGACCTTCCGGGATTACCACCCGATAGAGTGATTGAATTTGCTATTGAGTTGCCCCCAGGGACGGCGCCAGTTTCAAAAGCACCTTACCGGTTAGCCCCGTTAGAAATGAAGGAATTAGCTATCCAATTGCAGGAACTCTTGGATAAGGGTATGATAAGACCCAGTATGTCTCCGTGGGGAGCACCAGTTTTATTTGTTAAGAAGAAAGATGGGAGCATGAGGCTGTGCATCGATTATCGAGAGTTGAACAAGCTAACCATAAAGAACAGGTACCCATTACCTAGAATAGACGATCTGTTCGACCAGCTAAAGGATGCTGTTTATTTTTCCAAGATCGACCTGAGAACTGGATATCACCAACTAAAGATTAAACCCGAAGATATTTCCAAGACAGCGTTCCGTACCAGATATGGGCATTATGAGTTCTTGGTAATGTCCTTTGGATTAACCAACGCCCCAGCGGCTTTCATGGATTTAATGAATAGAGTATTTAAGAAGTACTTGGACAAATGTGTGATAGTTTTTATCGATGATATTTTGATCTACTCAAGGACTGAGACAGAACATGCAGAGCATTTGAGGATAGCTCTAGGAATACTCAGAGAGGAGCAGTTGTATGCCAAATTCTCGAAGTGTGAGTTCTGGCGGAATGAAGTACAGTTTTTAGGACATGTGATCAATAAAGAAGGAGTATTGGTCGACCCCTCCAAGATAGAGGCGGTCTCAAATTGGGAAAGGCCAAAAACACCCACAGAGGTAAGGAGTTTCATAGGATTGGCCGGCTACTATCGTAGGTTTGTGCAGGACTTTGCGAAGATCGCAGCCCCTTTGACACGACTTACTCGTAAGACAGAGAAGTTTGAATGGATAGAGAAATGCGAGAACAGTTTTCAAGAATTAAAGAAAAGGTTGGTAACGGCCCCAGAGTTGGAATTGCTGGACGGAAAAGGAGATTTTGTGATATATAGTGACGCGTCGCACAAAGGATTAGGGTGTGTGCTTATGCAGCACGATAAAGTGATTGTGTATGCATCGAGACAACTGAAGGAATACGAGATTAGATATCCTACTCATGACCTTGAGCTCGCGGTAATAGTATTTGCCTTAAAAATTTGGAGGCACTACTTGTATGGAGAGAAGTTCGAGATTTTCACAGACCATAAGAGCCTCAAGTACATATTTACGCAGAAAGAGCTCAACATGCGCCAGAGGAGATGGTTAGAACTAATCAAGGACTATGATTGTGAGATTCTCTATCATCGAGGGAAAGCCAATGTGGTGGCTGATGCCCTTAGTAGAAAGGAAAGACTCAGAATGATAACGACTTCAGAAGAATTGATAAGGGATTTTGAGAGAATGGAAATAGAAGTAAAGGTAACCGGAACCGGAACTGAAAAACTTTTTGAGATCTCAATGCAGCCAGAGTTATTCGAAAAGATCAGATTGTGCCAAGAGAAAATAATGAATGAAGGCAGAGAGGTAATGACTGGAGAGGAGATCCATACTGAGAAAGATGATAAAGGGATAATGAGGTACTCCTACCGGATTTGGGTTCCGAATGTTCAAGAGCTTAAAGATGAGATTTTGGATGAAAGCCATAGTTCAAGGTATTCCATTCACCCGGGAAGTACCAAGATGTATAGGGATTTGAAGGAATATTACTGGTGGCCCAACATGAAGAGGGACGTAGCAGAATGGGTAAACAAATGTTTGACTTGCCAAAGGGTAAAGGCAGAGCACCAGAGACCCAGTGGACTTTTACGACCCCTGGAGATTCCCGAGTGGAAATGGGAACAAATAGCGATGGATTTTATTGTAGGCTTGCCAAGGACGAAAGCCAATCATGATGCCATATGGGTAATTATAGACCGACTGACAAAGTCAGCTCATTTCATTCCTATCAATGAGAGATACACAGTCGATAGACTGTGGACATTTACCTTGAGGAAATAGTGACGCGACATGGAGTCCCAACGTCCATTGTCTCAGACCGAGATCCCAGGTTCAACTCCAGATTTTGGAGGAGCTTTCAGGAATGTGCGGGGACCAAGTTAAATATGAGTACCGCGTACCATCCCCAGACGGATGGGCAGAGTGAAAGGACCATCCAGACAATAGAGGATATGTTGAGAGTCTGTGCAATAGACCTTAAAGGAAGTTGGGATGATCACTTGTCGTTGATCGAGTTTTCTTATAACAATAGCTTTCATGCTAGCATCGGAATGCCGCCTTATGAGGCCCTGTACGGAAGAAGGTGTCGATCTCCCTTATACTGGGATGAAGTGGGGGAGCGGAAGATGCTCGGACCTGAAGTGGTCCAAAGGACCAAAGATATAGTGGATCTTATCAGAGGGCGACTTGTAGCAGCCCAAGACAGACAGAAGAAATATGCAGACCTAGCCCGAAAGGACAAGGAATATGAAGTAGGGGACTTAGTACTGCTGAAAGTATCCCCTTGGAAGGGATTAATGAGGTTCGGAAAGAAAGGAAAACTAAGCCCAAGATACATTGGACCTTTTGAGATATTAAGACGGATTGGAAAGTTAGCTTACGAGCTAGCCTTACCCCCTAACTTGCAACAAGTTCATAATGTGTTCCATGTGTCAATGCTAAGGAAGTATCATCGGGATGCCAGACACATAGTGGAGTATGAGCAGGTGGATATGCAACCAGATCTGACTTACATGGAGAAGCCAGTAAGGATTATAGATAAGAAGGAGCAGGTGCTTCGGAACAAAGTGATCAAGCTAGTCAGAGTACTATGGCAGAATCATAATGTGGAAGAATCAACTTGGGAACTAGAGAGCGCAATGCTAGAAAAGTACCCCCATTTATTTTCTATTTGATTCCGGGACGGAATCCTTTTAAGGAGGGGAGACTGTAATAACCCCCAAAATTTTGAACTTTTTGTAACCCTTGTGAATAGTGTTTTAGCTGAATTAGAAAACTTTTCATGCCACACTATGTAGGGGTTCTGTTATGGATATTCTGAGATTTTATTAGTACTCTACATGGTATATAAGTGTATGTAAAGATCGTCAGAATCCAATTCCGAACACTTTGATTTTTCCCGGAAATCCACTAGATACGGAAAGAATTGAGTATAAGGTAACAGGATAAAAAGGATTTAAATTAAAGGATTATAAGAGAGGATCATAAAAGGAATATGATATATTGAGAAAGGTTAAGAGAACCTAAGTAATAAGATCTCGGGTATGATCCCTCAAACGATAAACAAAAACGAAAGTTAAGCGAACCGTATAATAGATCAGCGGTCATTAGGCAAACAATTAGGAAGTTAATCAAAGAGATTAGTGGGGATGAGGTCACCCAACCAATGAAAAGAGGACAAGGAGGGAAAGATGACATCATAGCATGACACAAGCATGACATGGGAAGGAAGGAGGTGTGGTTGAATGAGAACCACACAAAGTCCAAGGTTAAATAGGTAATTAACTAAAACAAAAACAAAACCAACCAACCAAGCCAAATAATTCATTCTTCATCAAAACAAAAAAAGAAACCAAGGCATTATTTCTTCATTTGCTCTCGGCTTTTTCACTTTTTAAAGGCAAGAATTTTCAAAATCCAAGATCCAAGCTTCCTAAATTGGTGAGTTAATTCCCTAATCATCCTTATGCATAGTTATGGCTATATCATGAGTTTAAGCCTTCAATTCTTTCTCAATCTTCTTCAATAAATCAATGAAGAAGACAATGAATAGTGTTTTCAAGGTTTTAACTTGAATTTTTTTCTTGTTTTCCTTTAAGATCCAAGCATCCATAAGACTTCTCAAAGCTTCTTAAGGCTTCCTAGCTACTCCCACCACTTCAAGGAAGGTATATCATCTCCAAACCCTAGATTCCTATGTATAATAAGATGATTTTGATTATTATGGTGATATAGTAGCTTAATGCTTGTGGTTTAGAGTTTGGGTTGGAGTGGTAGTGAAATGGAATGGTAAATCTTGTTGTTTTGGTTAAAAGACCTTAAGTATAGTTAAATTCAAGCTTAGGCATAAGTATAAATGTTAATATTGAGTTGATTGGGGCAGCTATGATGAGATAAGGATGGACTTTTGTTGTATGAATGGGTTGAGATTAAATTGTGATGGTTTTTGAATGGTTTAAAATTGGGAAATCGCGTAAACATAGCCGTCGTAATGTCCGATTTACTTTAGACTGCTTTTGTTCATAATATTAGGACCCGAGAACCCCCTGCTAGATTTTGACCATTGCCATGTTTAGATAGCTCATGTTACGAGCTTCGTTTTGATATGTAGTTCGTTCGATTCCGATGCACGGTTTAGGAGAAACGACCGTTTCAAGTAACGGCGTTTCGCGAACGAAACTTTTCCCCTCGCCTTACTTTGAAACATAGGTTAAAGACCAAAAAGGTTAATTAATGTATGAAACAATTATGGTAAGTGTGTTAGGCAGTTGGTAAGCCACTCGCGAAAGAATCGCCTTAAAACTCGTAATGGTTAATTTATTAAAAATGGTGGAGCCGAGGGTACTCGAGTGACTTAAAAGAATCAGTAAGCGCAAAACAAGCGTTAGAGTCTAAGTTAGTTAAAGTATAGATTTACAAGTGACTTTGGTTTAATTCCAACTTACTTGTTGTTTATAGGTTACCAGACTCGTCCCGAGCCTTTTATCACCCCCAGTCGCTCAGGCAAGTTTTCTACCCGTTATACTGTTGTTGTGATGTATATGTGTATATGCATGATCTTGCGATAAATGCATATTTGTTATTAGCAAGTTCTTGCGATATATTGTAGCATGTGATATGGTATATATGCATGTCTGTTTCATATTCTTGGATTATATATCTGTTGGTTAAAATGCTTACAGTTGCATAATACCTATGCTAGAGATAAGCGGTATTGAGTTTACCCTTAGTATAGGGGATCAAAAGGTGAACATATTTCTAAACCGGGAGTCGATGTTCCCGAGTATAATATATATATTTTTATATATATATGGTTATAGTTTTCAAAACTATTAATCGAATAAGGTTTATTCGATAACTTTAACTTTATTTTATTATTGAATATTATTTCAAATATTCATCCGAGGACTTATGACTCCTTTATTTTATTATTGAATATTATTTCAAATATTCATCCGAGGACTTATGACTCCTTTATTTTATTATTGAATATTATTTCAAATATTCATCCGAGGACTTATGACTCCTTTATATTATTTATTGAATATTATTTTGAATATTCATTCAAGGGCTTATGACTCCTTTTATTTTATTAATTGAATATTATTTGAATATTCATTTGAGGATGTATGACTCCTTTATTTTATTTAATGAATATTATTTATAATATTCATTCGAGGTATTATGACTCCGCTTATTACTGAAATATATTCTTTATTTTATTAAAGAATAAGGTGTCAATAATCAAACTTATTTTCGATTATTCAAATAAAGATAGTACTTTCATATAAGTATATCTTTGGTTATTTAATACTCATTTCAAGTATAAGTCTTACAACTTCTACTTCAATTATTTGTATAAAGATTATTCTTTATGGGAATATTATTTAAATAATAATATTCAGACATTTTCTAAAAATATTGGGACTGATTTACTTCATTAAATCATCATTACTCCAAACACTCTTTAAAGTGTTTTCGAGTCTTCAAAATGATTTTTAAAAGTTAGAGCGGATCCCAAAACTCATTTTTATATTTAAGATCTTCCTTTTTAAGGGGATTTAAATACTCGCTCAAAACCTGAGGGATCCGGCTCTATGGTGTATTTTATATTCGCAACAAGGTTGCAGTTTTGGTAAATGAATTGATTACTTACCCAACGTTCGGGAAGTAAGTCCATCTATCGAGTCGGCATAAGCAACATGGGCTCAGTGGGCGTCCATGATAGTGTAAGTGGCTCAGTGGGAGTCCATCAAATGCATAAGTGGCTGAGTGGCAGTCCAGCATAAGGTCCTATTGCGACCAGGGTGATGACCAGTGGGGAATTCGTCCATCTACTAGTAGAAAAGGTTACTTATTGGTATCTTTGCCTAATCAGCAAGATATCGGGTTTATGCCACAATTCTTTTTCCCTTCCAAAAAAAATTCATTGGATGTTACAAACTCTGTTCATACTTTACATGACAGAAGTTTTCAGGGACTGTATAAGGAAGATGTGTATGTGGATATATATATCGGAACTTAATGAAGTATATCATAACTTCATTTCCTTCAATACTACTTCAAAGATTTAATCTATTCAAATCTGTCTTGTAGTCTCATCTATATGATGAACTGTTGAAAGCTCGTTATACTTTGAACAGTGGTAGTTCAAGTAACTTTATAATTGATATAAGTATAGTGAAGTATTTGGTAACTTCATCCCTTGTTTTTACTTATATCTAGTAAGTAATTATCTTACACATGATAAAAGATTCTAGTAAGTATCCATTTAGATACTTGTATTATTGTTATCACTATATATTATCTTGCGAGCTGTAAGGCTCACTCTTGCTTTATTTCTTCATCACACAACAACAGTTAGGAAGGATGGCCAGACTCCAGCAGACCCAGCGCAAGCGCGTGGGAAGTGTCCCGCGTCTTCCCGTTGATGTTGTAGCTGCTATAGCTGTAGAGGTAGATCTATTGTAGATCAGACCATCTACTTTTGAGAATCAATTATGTATAATTATAACTTGTGGCAGATAATGGCAATTAATTATAAACTTATTAAGTAATCATTTTGGGTTGTAATAACTTTTAAATTGCGGATTCAAAGACTTGTACTTATTTCAATTTCATATCTGAGACTATAACGGGTTGTGGTGTGTGTTAGTGTGGGGTCACGGCATGAGGTTAATTATTATTAATTAAGTGAAGTGATATTATGGAGAGAAAGATCGTGACGACCCGGATCCCTGACCCCAGATCTGGGGGTGTTACAATTATGTTAAAAGAGTCTGTAAAAATAATAATTAAGTAAAGGACCAAGGTAGAAATGTATATTTGTGCCGAGGCACACAAGTGGTGCCAAGGCGTCTATCCGGGAAAAGTTTAGAGCATGCATTAGTTTTGTGAGTCATTGTGAGTGAGGCCTAAGTGTGCCTCACTATTTTTGGGATAAGTTGAGGTCTGTAAAAGAAGAGTAATGGTATTAATCATAATATTTGTGTGTTACTTGGTCATGTGCATAAGAATATGAAATGGTGTATAGAGTATAAGTATGTACTATTAACTAAATGTTATAATGCCATGATTATGTGTTATGTGATTTCTTTGATACATATGCTACTTGTAAGCCTGCATATATACATGTGTGTATATATATTTGCATATATAATTATACGTGAAGGGGTAGTTAGCAAGTGTTATTGATAGGAGTACCATTATTGTAGATTTCAGGTAGGAGGCCAGGTAAGGAGCCCATAGACGATTCCATTCAAGTACTCCGTAAGCGTAGTTCAGGCAAGTGAACTATCAACTTATCTTTATAATTCCATTTCTTGTGATTGAATACCCTGTAAATGCTTGACTATCATTTAATAATACTGATTAGTCCCTGACATCACTCAATGATTGGATCTTGAACTGAGTTAATCGCTTCCATATTTGAATTGACCCCCTTTTCATCACATATTACCTCGTATCCCTGTGAATACCCTACAAATAGTTCCTTAATATATATCCAGTGAAACCTAAAACCCTCATACATTAGATTCATTTCCTTTGGAAACCCAAACACTAATATCATCCTCTCATTTGAACTTTGACAATACCAACCCTTGTTATATTGTCCTTGATCAAGAACCCTTTTAATTTGAAATGAGTTATTAAAAAAGAAATTGAATGATATGATGAGACTAAGGCGCCAGTCACTGTTATAGTTTTAAAACCTCAGTAGTGGGGAGCCTGATGGTTTTATTTGGCCAATGTGTGCTGAAGATCCTCAATAGTAGTGAATCACTTGTTATGTGGTTCGGAGCTTTAATGTGAGCTGATCACCCCTCATTGTTCATAGCGCTATGTGATTTCAATTCCATTCACTTATTAAAATCTTGAACTTTTACTTGAAATTTCATATTGTCGATTTACCTTCTGTTATTGTTTTATTGAAGCATATGATAAACTGTTGTACCCTATAATTCACTTGCTGAGCGTTTTACTCATTAATATTGTTATTGATGTTATCCCTTCAGTGAAACCCGAAGATGGTCCGTCTCAAGCAAACCGCGTGTAAGACTTCTGGGGACTCGGGGTGTGCCTACCGTCAGATGTTGGAGCAGGTAGGGAACTAGTAGTTCCCTAAGGGTTGTAAACCTTAGGTTTAAAACTTGTGTAGTAATTTGGCTTTAGATATTTTTGGTGTGTAATAATTAAGATGTTAAATGTTGTTAAAACTCATTTCTGTGGATTCAGGGATTGTGGTTAAGGGTCGTAGCTCTATTGTTCTATCTTTTGTAGTTCTTACTGTTTAATCTATATTATGCATATTTCTGCTAGTTAGTATTGTGGGTCCGTCACAGTTTAGTATCAGAGCCACAGGTTTGAATCACTAAACAACATAGGATAAATGAATATAAGATAGGAATTTAGAGGATAAGATGAACTTAGAATATTTGGGTTTTTGGCGCTTTAGAATCTATAGGTTTTCTGACCCTTTTATTTATAACCGTGTATATATAACTGATTTTCAGGCATCATCCTCATCGACTCCTGGATTCCCTTCTACTGTGCCATTCTCCCTGTACGACCAGATGGTAATTATGGTTGATCGACTGGAAGGTGATAACGCAAATCTTCGGCGTAGGGTGGACCAGTTATATCGCGAGAACTTTGATGACGAGCCCAACCGACCCCGACTAATAGCCTGACTTGAGGAGATCATCCAGATGGCTGAGGACCAACTGGCATTGATGATTCCACACCGTGAGAGAGAGAGAGAGTCATATTTCTCTTACCGCCATTGCTGACGAGCTCCGATGAGTGATTAGCCGTCTCCGTGCCCCTGTTCCCCCACCACCATCCTCTTAGACTATCATATAGTCTACCTATCTCCAGCATTGTTGTTGATTAGTACTTTGATTTCCATTTGTACCTTGTACCCAGATTGTTTTGGGAAGACTTAATTTGCACTTTATTTCTTATTTGTACTCTATTTCGCACTTTTCATTCGAACTAATGTTAAATTCGCACTTTGATTATCTCTATGATATTGCCATCTCATTACCATGCTATATACTTGCTTAGATAAAAATTGTTGATTAAATTATGTTGACCTCTTTAAAACTTGATCATGTCTAATCTTTTCCTAAGATATCTTTTGAATAAAATCTCGGTGCTTAATATTTACCCTTGCTATAACTTGTCTATGCAAATATTGAACTGTGAATAAACCTTTCTTGTATACATTAAGAATCATGCCTCCTCGTAGAGCCCGCAACACCAAAATCAGGGATCATGAAGATCCACCACCCAACTTGGCTCAACTTATGCAAATATTTCACCAACAATCTGTTACCCTTTCTCAACAACAACAACGTCTTCAGCAACAACTTCAACAACCACCTCTACCACCACCAACCCCTTCAACTTTCAAATCGATCCAAGCTGTGAAACCACCGGAGTTTTGTGGAACTCAAGACCCTGTAGAAGCTCAATCTTGGCTTAAAGAAATGGAGAAAGCTTTAACGCTAGCTGTTGTTAGGGAAGAAACGAAGGTCAATTATGCATCTTATTTTCTGAAAGGCGAAGCGAACTATTGGTGGGAGTCAGCCCGTGCTCTAGAAGAGGAAGAAGTTATTTCTTGGGATAGATTCAAGAAGATTTTCTTAGACAAGTATTTCCCGAGGTATATGTAGACTCAAATGGAATTGAAGTTCTTTGAATTGAAGCAAGAAGGATGACTTTGGGAGAGTACGAGAAGAAATTCACCGAATTGGCTAGGTTTGTTGAAGATTACGTGGACACAGATGAGAAGAGAGCGAAGAGATTTCAACAAGAATTAAAGCCTTGGCTACGAAACAGAGTGGCTGCTTTTGAATTTGCCACATATGCTGAAGTGGTCCAAAAGGCAATGGTGATCGAAGGAGAAAGTGACCAAAACTCGAAGGAGAAAGAGAGTAAGAAAAGAAAGTTTGGAAGTAGTGGAGAAGGATCGGCTCAAGGAAGCCAAAGTATAAAGAATTTCAAGAAGTTTGGATTCCAGAACCAAGGAGGACCCCGAAGCTTTAAGAAATGTGATAATAAGAGTCAGAGGAATAGGATTCAAGGGCAGAGATTCCACCCAGCAACAAATCCGGAGTGTAAATTCTGTAACAAGAGACACACGGGTAACTGCAATAAGGCTGGCATCGTCTGTTACAAGTGCAATACGAAAGGTCATTATGTGAATGAGTGCCGAAACTCGAAGCTTTCTGTTACATGCTTTAAGTATGGAAAGACTAGTCACACGTCGAGGGATTGTAAGGCCCCCAGAAATAGCAAGTTGATGCAATTGACGACCGCTCCTTTCAATCAAGCAATGACATCTTCTTTCCCAATTTTTCAACTTCCTTCAAATCAACCTTCTGAATCTGCAACTCCGGTGTTTCCTCCCTCATATCCTGCTCAGGCCCGGACACTCAACATGAACATCAAGGATGCTGTTCAGAGTTCTGAAGTTATGGCAGGTACATTTTCTGTCAATAACATCAATGTTAAAGTGCTATTTGATTCCGGAACTACTAGATCTTTCATATCTGAATCTTTTATTGGCAAGTTGAATTGTGAAATTGAATTGTTAGTTGAACCCTTATCTATCATTTTGGCTAATCAAGAGCGAGTATTTGTTAAAGGTGTTTGCCCTTAGTGTAGAGTAGAGATTTCATGCTATAGTTTCCCTGCTTCCCTCATACCTTTTCAACTAGGAGAATTTGATGTTATATTAGAAATGGATTGGTTAGCAAAGCATGGTGCTCAGATAGATTGCAAGAAGAAGAAAGTGATTCTTAAGACCCCTCAAGGAAAGAAAGTAGAGTTTAAAGGATAGAAATAAGTTAAAGCATTTCTGACAATGATTCAAGCTAAAAGATTGTTAAGACAATGGTGTGAAGGGTATTTGGCTCATGTAATTGATAGGTCTAAGGAGACGCCGAATATAGGAAGTATTCCGATAGTTAGTGAATTTCCCGATGTATTTCAGGATGAACTTCCAGGATTGTCGCCCGACCGTCAGATCAAATTTTCTATTGACTTAGTGCCCGGCTTGGAACCTGTATCGAAGGCACCTTATCGTATGGCACCAGCAGAAATAAAGGAATTGGCCAAACAACTACAAGAATTATTGGATAAAGGAGTTATAAGGCCGAGTGTATCTCCATGGGGTGCTCTAGTTTTGTTTGTGAAAAAGAAGGACGGAAGTATGAGATTGTGCATTGACTATAGAGAGTTGAACAAATTGACCATCAAGAATAGGTACCCGTTACCTCGTATTGATGACTTGTTTGATCAACTTAAATGAGCGACTTATTTCTCAAAAATTGACTTACGATCGGGATATCATCAGTTGAAGATTAAGTCGGAAGACATACCAAAGACTACTTTCAGAACCAGATACGGACATTACGAGTTTCTAGTTATGACATTTGGATTGACAAATGCGCCAGCCGCCTTTATGGATTTGATGAATCGATTATTCAAGGAGTATTTGGATAAGTTTGTCATTGTGTTCATTGACGACATTCTAATATATTCGAAGACGGGGGAAGATCATGTTGAACACTTGACAATTGCTTTGGAGACCTTAAGAAAAGAGAAGTTGTATGCAAAATTTTCGAAGTGTGAATTTTGGTTGCGAGAAGTTCAGTTTCTAGGACACATTGTCAGTACTGAAGGGAATCGAGTTGATCCAGTAAAGATAGAAGCTCCAATGAACTGGGAGAGGCCAAAGACCCCGACTGAAGTTAGAAGTTTCATGGGATTAGCTAGATATTATCGAAGATTTGTGAAGGATTTTTCTAAGATTGCGGTACCATTGACGAAGTTAACCCGAAAGAATGAGAAGTTTGAATGGACTGAGAAGTGTGAAAAGAGTTTTCAGGAATTGAAGCAGAAGTTAGTTACCACTCCAGTATTATCCCTGCCAGATGATCAAGGATACTTTGTGATATTCTGTGATGCGTCACACAAAGGATTGGGTTGTGTTTTAATGCAATACGGGAAGGTGATAGCCTACGCGTCAAGACAACTTAAGCCTCACGAACAAATGTACCCAACTCACGACTTGGAACTGTTGCAATTGTATTTGCCTTGAAGCTGTGGAGACATTATCCATATGGAGAGAAATGTGAGATATATACGGATCACAAGAGCCTGAAGTACATTTTCACTTGGAATGAATTAAACATGAGGCAACGAAGATGGTTGGAGTTGATTAAGGACTACGATTATACAATCAATTATCATCCCGGAAAAGTGAATGTAGTAGCGGATGCTTTAAGTCACAAGGAGAGACTGAATATGTTGACTATGGCCCAAGAGTTATCAAAGGAATTTGAGAAGATGAAAATTTAAATTCGAGCTCCAAGTACACCAACTGAAATGATCTGTGCGATGACTTTTCAACCAGAGTTGTTAGAAAGGATTAGGAATTGTCAAGAAGAAGTGATGAATCAAAGAATGAACAAGTTAATCGAAGAAGAGATTTGTACTCAAAAAAATAACCAAGGAATTTTAAGATTCTCATCAAGGATTTGGATACCGAATGTGGAGGAATTGAAGAATGAGATTTTGAAGGATGCTCACAACTCAGAATTCTCTATTCACCCAGGAAGTACAAAAATGTACCAAGATTTGAAACAGAATTTTTGGTGGCCAGACATGAAGAAAGAGATTGAGCAATGGATTAGTAAGTGTTACACGTGTCAAAGGGTAAAAGCCGAACATCAGAGACCAAGTGGACTAATTCAACCCTTAGAAATACCAGAATGGAAATGGGAATATATCGCAATGGATTTTATAGTTGGATTACCTAGGACCAGATCTAACCATGATGCTATTTGGGTAATAATCGATCGATTGACTAAGTCAGCTCATTTTCTACCGATTAACGAGAGATTCTCGATGGACAAGTTGGTTCATATGTACCTAAAGGAGATTGTCACTCGTCATGGAGTTCCAATGTCTATTGTGTTAGATAGAGACCCCCATTTCAACTCTAGATTTTGGAAGCAATTTTAATAACATTTAGGAACTCGACTCAAAATGAGTACTACCTATCACCCGCAAACAGATGGTCAAAGTGAGCGTACGATTCAAACCATAGAAGACATGTTGAGATCTTGTGCCTTAGACTTTAAAGGAAATTAGGTCGATCACATACATTTAGTGAAGTTTTCATATAACAATAGCTATCATGCCAGTATTGGAATAACTCCGTACGAAGCCCTCTATGGAAGAAAGTGTAGATTACCGATATGTTGGGACGAAGTTGGAGAACGAAAAATAGTTGGCACTGAATTGATTCAACAGACGAAAGAAGCGGTAGATGTGATTCAGAATTGATTGATCGTGGCTCAAGATAGACAAAGGAAGTATGCGGACCCACATAGAAAGAATGTATAATACGAAATAGGAGAATCTATCCTATTGAAGGTGTCGCCCTGGAAAGGGATCACTAGATTTGGCAAAAAGGGAGAGTTGAGTCCATGATTTGTCGGACCTTTTGAGATTTTGGGTAAAGTTGGAAAAGTGGCATACGAGTTGGCCTTACCGCCTCAAATGCAGCACATCCACAATGTTTTTCACGTATTATTGCTTAAAAAGTTCAACCCCGACACCAAATGTATCATAGAGAATGAACCAGTGAAGATTGAGCCAGATTTGTCTTATGTCGAGCAACCAGTTAGCATTCTAGATAGAAAGGATAAAGTGTTAAGGAATAAGATAGTTCCTTTAGTTAAAGTTTTATGGAAGAATCCCAAAGTTGAAAAGTCAATATGGGAATTAGAAAGTGATATGTTAGATAAGTAACCTCATCTGTTTGCTTAGATTCTGGGGACAGAATCCTTTAAGGGGGGAAGGTTGTAACACCTGTAAATATTATGATATTATAAAATCTATGATGTGGCATTACTGTGCATTATTGTGAGTACATAAGTTTCTAAATATTGCTTTCTAGTGATTATGTGAATTAAGTAAATACAAATAAATTTTTCTTTCGTGACGATTCGAATCTTCGTACAAATATGTAGATATGGAAATTCTGTGATTAGACGATTAGATAAATTGGTATAATGCTATATTATATTTTAAAACTTTATTTGCATTAAAATCTAATTAAATTGTCTTTTTATGTGGCTTGTTATCGAAGTATTATTATAAAGAAAATTCTTTTAACAATTATTTTTATTCACATTTATTGAAAATACTCTTATAAAACTTCTAAAATCTTAAAGTAATTTATGGTATAATTTTTGTGATTTAAGGAATTGTACTTTATTTATTAAAATTCATTCTTTTTAAGCATATTTTAATTCTAGAAAAATGATTACTAGATTACTAATGTACCCTTGCATGCAAAATCCCTTATAATAGAGACCAAGGATAGGACCGTCATTTCCAACCCCACTAACTCACTTTAACCAAGCTAAGTACTCATCTACCCTTGCATGCAAAATGGCTTAAGCTTGTAGGAAGGCCATAGAGGTCATTTCTCAATTCCACTACCACTTTAACAAATCAAAAACCAAAAACACAAGATTACTCTCTCATTTTGTGCACACACTTCACTCCCTCCCCTCTCCTTTCTCTCCATTCGGCCGAAGCCACCCCCTCCCCCTCCCCCTCTTCTTTCATTTTTTTTATTTTCTCAAACACTTTGATCAAGGAGCTAATTCACTCATATTCCTACATTTATACATGGAAAATTTGGCTAATAAAAGGTATGTTTTATTATGTGTTGATGTGTTCTTGTAGCCAAGATTTAGGCCTTGAATTCTCATTGATTTAAGGACTAAAATCATATGGGCTTAAAGATATGGACTTGATATGATCTTGGAGAAGTATTTTTACTTCAACTTTCTAAGTCATAATCTTATTCATAGCATTTGGCAATGATTTATTAAAAGAGCCGAATGTATATGGATTGTTCTTTAGAAATTTCTATGAAAATGACTTTGCATGTTGCTTATAAAACATTTTTGCTTCTAAAAATGATGAATTATAATGTTTAAACTCTTGAATGCAACATTTTTTCAAGTATATTAAGTTTTGAGACTTGCATGTTAGTTATATCCCTTGCATGTTGAAATTAACCTTTGTATGTTGATTTACAAGTGATTTTAGAATAGGAAACCATACTTGCTTGCTATGAGCTTTGATACTTGATTTTTATGAGGTGCATGCCACAAATTATGTGTTAAATTGATATTTTAAATATTTCATGATTAAAAGACATTAAAATCAGTAGGTATCAAGTGCTTAACCTAAGTGTATAATTCGAATTATGCTTAGAACTTAGAGATATGAAGTTGTCTAGCTAGTTGCCTCTCTTGACCCCTTGATAATTGGTAATTATGGTAAATAAAATGAAAATCAACCTTGTTCACTATAGGTCAGTAGGTGTTAGCATGATATTAGGCTTGATTGTTGGTTTTTTCTTTGGTTTTGGTGGTTAAGAGGGGAGTTAAGGTGGAAGGGATGCATTAGTCCTATTTGGACAGAATTTAGCACTAGAAGTTTAGGTCATTTCGGTATGCATTGGTGAGGTCTTGTTAGACCCAAGTTCAGTGGAGTTAGGACTTGGTATGTACTTGAGTCCAGAAGCTTTAGATTGGATAAAAATCATGCATTTGGTTAGGTGCACAAGCACAAAACCGAGAGGAACTTAGAACAAGGCAGATTTGGTACAAGTCCATATTTGACCCATTATAACCATGTTTTAGGATAGAAATTCACTGGGGCTTGGTTTTTAATAGTATAATGAAGTCTTAGGAATCTTAAAAAGTCATTAAAATCAATAATTGAACAATTTAAGTGAGTTTTAAGTTGGTAAAAACAAGGCAGATTGGTAAGCGGGGAAGGCAGATTTGTGTCAACTTCTACTTAAGGCCTAAGGAGGCCTGAGTGAGGTTTCTGAGTCATTCTAACTTTGAGAGTTATTTTAAAGTCTTAGGAACCTCAGAGAGTTAGTTTGGAGTAAAGGCCCAAGGTGGAGATACCCAATTTCCACCAAAACACCCAAGAGTCACCATAAGAGTTGCATTAAGAAGCCTATGAGGAGTGCATTGTGTTTAAGTGCTTTATGAGTGAGGCCTTGATATCAAATCAAGTTTGAGAGTTGCATTATGTCATATGAGTCTGTAGAAATCATAATTAAGTGAAGGACCAAGGTAAAAATGTATATTTGTGCCGAGGCACACAAGTGGTGCCAAGGCGTCTATCCAAAAAGAGTTTAGAGTATGCATTAGTTTTGTGAGTCATTGTGAGTGAGGCCTAAGTGTGCCTTACTATTTTTGGGATAAGTTGAGGTCTGTAAAAGAAGAGTAATGGTATTAATCATAATCTTTGTGTGTTACTTGGTCATGTGCATAACAATCTGAAATAGTGTATAGAGTATAAATATGTACTATTAACTAAATGTTATAATGCCATGATTATGTGTTTTGTGAATTCTTTGATGCATATGCTACTTGTAAGCTTGCATATATACACGCGTGAATATATATTTGCATATATAATTATATGCAGAGGGGTAGTTAGCAAGTGTTATTGATAAGAGTACCATTATTATAGATTTCAAGTAGGAGGCCAGGTAAGGAGCCCATAGACGATTCCATTCAAGTACTCAGTAAGCATAGTTCAGGCAAGTGAACTCTCAACTTATCTTTATAATTCCATTTCTTGTGATTGAATACCCTGTGAATGCTTCACTATCGTTTAATAATACTAATTAGTCCCTGACATCACTCAATAATTGGATCTTGAACTTAGTTAATTGCTTCCATACTTGAATTGACCCCCTTTTCATCACATATTACCTCGTTTCCCTGTGAATACCCTACAAATAGTTCCTTAATATATATCCAGTGAAACCTAAAACCCTCATACATTAGATTCATTTTCTTTGGAAACCCAAACACTAATATCATCCTCTCATTTGAACTTTGTCAATACCAACCCTTGTTATATTTTCCTTATTTAAGAACCCTTTTAATTTAAAATGAGTTATTAAAAAAGGAATTGAATGATATGATGAGACTGAGGTGCCTGTCACTGTTATAGTTTTAAAACCTCAGTAGCGGGGAGCCTGATGGTTTTATATGGCCAATGTGTGCTGAGGATCCTCAATAGTAGTGAATCACTTGTTATGTGGTTCGGAGCTTTGATGTGGGCTTATCACCCCTCATTGCTCATAGCGCTGTGTGATTTCAATTCCATTCACTTATTAAAATCTTGAACTTTTACTTGAAATATTATATTGTTGATTTACCTTCTGTTATTATTTTATTGAAGCATATGATGAACTGTTGTACCCTATTATTCACTTGCTGAGTGTTTTGGTCATTAATATGGTTATTGATGTTATCCCTTCAGTGAAACCCGAAGATGGTCCGTCTCAAGCAAACTGCGAGTAAGACTTCTGGGGACTCGGGGTATGCCTACCGTCAGACGTTGGAGCAGGTAGGGAACTAGTAGTTCCCTTAGGGTTGTAAAACCTTAGGTTTAAAACTTGTTAGATGTTAGATGTTGTTAAAACTCATTCATGTGCATTCGGGGATTGTGGTTAAGGGTTGTCACTCTAATGTTCTATCTTTTGTAGTTCTTACTGTTTAATCTATATTATGCATATTTTTGCTAGTTAGTATTGTGGGTCCGTCACATTATTATTTATAATTTATTTTAGTTAATTATTTATGATTTAATTATTTGATTAATTCATTTAATTAGTTAATTTTATTTATAAATAGTTAAATAAAATATAATTATTCATAATTAATTGAAATAATTCTTAAAAATTATTTTGAGCTTTAAAAAATTATATTTAATTGTTTAAAAAAATAAATTAATATTATTATTAATTGATTTATTCATATTTTATTCATAATATATAGACCGTTTGTCCGTTTAATACGAAATGAACGCGTCTAGACTCATAAAAAATATTCCGCTTCTATTAAAAATACTTTCGAGGCCCAAATTATTTTGTTTCGAAAGGTTGCTTGAATTGTAAGTCAGTTCTGAGTCGTGTATGTATTAAAAATTCGAATTTTGACTCAAATTCAGTTTTAAACATACCGAGTCGACTATTTTGACGAACCAAGTTATATGTGTTATGAATTATATGACACATAGATTATCTGATTACGTGCTATATGAATTATGTGCGTATGTCAGTCAAAATTCTTGTATTTGACTGTTTTAGTTATGTGTAGGCTATCGTATGGGTAGACGATAGGGTTTTGATGCGTAACTCATCGAGTAATTATCGTTTAAGCGATTAAGATGTATCTTTTAATTATAGATGCAGATCATTTAAGTTGATCGGGACCAGACATTGGAAAGAATGGAATGGAATAGTATTGGATATATGGCTTCTAGCAATCGCAGGAGCAGCATATCAGTGAATTATTGGAATAAAAATAGTGATTCCATAAGATGTGAGAATGCGGGATTGTGTTATTGCGAGTGTGCCTAACTGCTAAAAACCAAAGGAAAGTATCCCTCTCATCACTTATTGTTCAAGTGATATTTATTCTGAATCCTATTATGCAGGTTTTCTAAGCTATTCTAATTCCAGAATAGTTCAATATTTTTCATATCCAACTGCTTATGATTATGCAAGTATTACTTTCTCCATTCTCAGTTCAGAATAGATAAATGTTTTACATATTGCTGAATTAAATGTTTATTATGCAAGTACTCTTCCGGTATTCTATGTTCAGAATATTTAGGTGTTTTTACTTATGAAATTAATGGATTTATAAATATTTTAGATTTTGAGAAAAATGGTTTTGTTGCGAGTATTTCTACCCAAGTGAATGGGGGAATAAAAATTTAACAGGGTGTCGATTATAATGACCCTTTTTTAATAAAAGGTTTTAAGATTGGATGGTTACTGGTTGCGTAAGAGGTCGTGGCATCGGTCCAGTGGAGAGCCATTTATTATACAAGATATAATACCTCGCTAGGCCGATATGTGCCGTGGGTGCCTCGTTTGTTTAGGTTGATATGCTTCGGCATACCGGTGTTGTTCCGCGGCTGATCACCGGTGGCAACACACTGTCGTTCGAGGATTCGAGTCTAAATTATTATTTTGCTTTTGATAATCATTTAATGAGTGATTTATCAAGTGTTTCTGTTTTGGAGTAAAAAGATGAAATGCAGTTTTGATTCAGATTCTGGTTGATGTTGATACTTAATTTGTTATTTAATATCAAAGGTGGTAATAATATAAATGATTGATGTTGACTTCAGTATGGGATGTTGTGAGCATCAAAGTTCATATTGATATCTAATTTGATATGACAACAAAATGAGTATTAATATCAAGAGTTCAGTATTGATATAAAGTTTATGATTCAGTCCATAATCACTGTTTCATGTTATTGTTGTTTACATTATTTCTGTAAACACTATTTTACGAGTTTTATTCTCGTCGAGATTCAAAATATTGCTGAAGAATTTTCGCTTGAAAGTATCAAAAGGGTTTTAATACAATTAGGGAATCAATTCTGGGATTCCTTAACAAATTTTCTGATTCAGCAATTATGATTTTAAAATGTTCTGCGCTATTGCAGAATTCGTTTTTTATATCAAAATATCTTATATATGCTATAATGAACTTGCTGAGTATTTCTTTCGCTCATACTTGCCTGGTTTTAAATTTAACCTTCCAGCGAGGATTAGCTTGCGCTGTTAGCTGTGTAATACGAGGAAACAAAGAAGAAGCTTTTGGAAGATGGTTGGTTCAGGGTTGCGGACTAGTGTAAATTCTGTTGTGTAAAGTTGTTTATATTATATTATTTTATAGTTGTATATTGTATAGTTGGGACTAGTATACTTCTTTTCGAGGTTATACTAGCGGGTTTAGTATTGAGTTGGAATTTGTTGAAAAGAGTTCCAAAAGAAAGCAAAAATTTATTTATGAAATTTGGTCTTATTTCTAGAATTGTAAACTGAAAAGATCCTGGTATAGTTTGGGGTCACAGATGCTATATTTCAACTACTGGAATTTATTTATTGATTAAACAGGTTATGTTGGATTGAGGTTTCATAGTGACGACCAAATTCTCTGACCCCGGATTTAGGGGCGCTACATTGGTTTATTCAAAAAAAATTGGAAACAATTCAGTCCATTTTGGATAAACTGGGTATTTACTTGACATCTCGATAAATTAATTTTTAGTTATCTGAAAAAGTAACTTAAAATAACTTCTCGATATGTAATTCAGTTTCAGATTGACTTCTTAATAAGTATACTCAAAACGTCTAGTTTTGACTTCTCGATAAGTCATCTGCTTTTACTATAAATACCCAAACATCTCGATACATATACTTACGCCTTCGAGAACTCTAAGTGACCTAGCTTTTTCAATCCAAAACCGATTTCTCCCTCATTTCAAGCTTTCTCCCACTAATTATTCTTACCCACTAAACTTCATACTCAGAACAATGGCATCAAACAATATTGTATCCTTATCCCCAAGGAGACTAACTTCCCTGCATTCTTAGATACAAATCAAGAACCTGAAACTTTCAAAAGTTTTGTCAAGTTCTTGTCTGAGACTTACTTTGTAGAGGCTCTTACTGCTAATCTTGTGCTTTACCTGGATGTGTTAAGGGATTTTTAGAATACAGCAGTAACAAGGACAATTGTGCATGAGAACCAGGCTGCATCAATTATAATAAACTGCACAATCAAGGGTTAACAAGTGGAGATCTTTGAGAATGATGTCAATATGGCATTAGGAATACCTACTGACAAGCTGGTGGAGGCTCCAACTCAGGATGAACTCTATGAATTCATGGACTTCATTAACTATTCTGAGAAGATCAACTTGGCAAGCATGAATAAGAAGCACATGAGGAGGGAATGGTCCTTTCTTTTTGATTCAGTGATAAGGGCTTTCACTTGCAGGAAGTCAGGGTTTGACAACATATCTAGTATTGTCCAGAAGCTGGTCTACCTAATGGCTCACAACAAACAGATCAATGTAGGACACTACATACTGGAGGAGTTGAGTACCGGGCTAACAATGTTATTGGAGTCAAGAGGCAAGGAAATTTTTCTTCCTAGATTCATTATGTCTGCTTTGAACTATAAAGTGAATGACATACTATTGATAAATGGTGTAGATAGATCATTAATAGGAAATTGTAAACAAATATCCAAAATTCTATTTGGATCACTTATTATAAAGAACAAGGTACCTATAAGTCTAAAAATCACTCCATTCATGAAGAAGAGGTTTAAGACTTACCCTTACCCCATGCCTGATATGAGGGCTAATGTTCAATCTAGTACAGTAATGGTCCCTGAACCTGTGGAAGTACAAACACAAGAACACCAATAGTGACCTTCCAATGCTGAGACCCTTCCTTCTATACCTATAGCAGCTAGGAAACCAATCATTTCATCCTACCAAAAGGGTGAATTGAGTAAAAAGAAGAGAAAGCAGGCACCTTTACTAATCATAAATGAGAGTGGTGTGAAACATACAGAACATGAGTCACCATTGGTCAAAAAGACAAAGAAGGCTAAGAAAACTGAGCTGACCACTCAAACCACCTCTGTATCCTCCCAAAAGGATGCAGTTGTACAAATGGGGCCTAAACAGACTCTAGAGACATCCTCTCAACAGGGTGTTTCTATTGAAAAGAGCATTCTCCCCAATATACCTTGTAAAGAGTCTGTACAACCAACACTTGAACAAATTCAAGTGTATGGTAGGAGAAATAATGATGGCACACACAAAGAGAGCACATCCCTTGAAGCTCCCTCATCCATTCAGGGGGATCTGCCAACACTCAATTCTGAACTTCCAAATCTTATATCAAATATTTCTATGGTAGGAGAAATAATGATGGCACACACAAAGAGAGCACATCCCTTGAAGCTCCCTCATCCATTCAGGGGGATCTGCCAACACTCAATTCTGAACTTCCAAATCTTATATCAAATATTTCTTCTTCACATACTGAAACACTTGAATCAACTTCTCAAGTGTTGCCCCCAATCAAGTGACTTGGTTCAAGAAACCTTGCTCACCACCCAGACACCAAATTTAGATGGTGAGAGACTACCAGCTGAGGTAGACCTTGATGACGCAATCAAAACCATGGGGAATTCATCAGTTTTTACTGAACACCTAATGGATGTCATAAATGCACCTTCATGTGCAAATTAGCCCTCACAGGCTGTTAGGTTTGAGGGTAGTACTCTTTAGGGGGAGCTATCTAAATCTTCTCCAATTCAATTGGAGGTTCCCGTTCCAGGAACAACTCCCCTCAAAACCCTAGTAGAAATTACATTAGCAATAGATGCTAGGAGTACAATTGCCAATGATCCTGTCATAGAGGAGGCAAGAATAGCACATTCAGGTGACAGTGTGGTGCAAGACACACAAGGGTTTGAGACTGGTATACATGACAATAACCCAATCAAATCCCCTCCAATTCAATTGGAGGTTCCCACAACAAGTGTGGAATAACAACTTGTCATAACCAAAGTACCTACTGTGAGTCAAACTGTGACTTCTGTCACAGGTGGTTCTGATCCAACTCCACAACCCTCAACCTCACAACCTCAACAACCATACCTTCTCTCCAACTGGATACAAGAAGCTGCATCTCAATCAAATCTTGAAGATTTTAGGGTGGATTAGCTAGGAGGACTTGCACATATCTCTCAGCAACTTTTAACCTCAAATTTGCCTAACCAGGATTACCAAGCCATCATGCTCTCTTATCAAAAAGATGTCCAAGAACAACAAGATAATATTGTTAATGAACCTGAACAGGATGGCAACTTTGATGCTTGGCTGAACAAGGACTATAATCTGGAGATGGAGGGTGTTTTAGCTAAATTCAGGGAAGACTATCTAACTATCTTGGGAAGCAATGCTAAAGCCCTGGGACCTGGTGAAGTTTATGATGTAATCAATGAAGTTTCCAAGGATCAACTCAAAGCTTTCAATCTCTTTGGAAAAGCACTAGAACTCAAGTTGGTTAGTCATGAAGATAAAATAAGAAAACTAGTGAAGGAAAAGATGGATGAGATTATACCATTACAAGTCAAGATTGTAACACCCCAAAATCCGGGGTCGGGGATCCGGGTTGTAACGAGTTCCATCTCCCTTAATAACACTCAATCTTAATAAACAACCAACTACTGCATACTGTGACCCCACAAAATACACACACACCACAAGGTATAGTCTCAGAGATGAATACCAAAAATAACACAAGTCATTTTATTCCACAGTTATAAGTCATTACACCTCAAAAGGGTTTCTGAATAAATTTACATATACTTTGCCATTATTACAATTCATAAATATACATTAGTATGGTACATCAAAATTTGAAAACCTAGCCTATTGGTAGTTCCTACCTCAGCTACAACGATATCAACGCATACAGGAAACTGTGGAACATTTCCTATCCACTCGCGAATTGGGAGCTTGGTCCTGTTCATCTTGTCTATCTGTTGTTGTGTGATGAAAGAAGAAAGCAAGGGCGAGCAACAAGCCCGCCAAAATAACATGTATAATAATTAACAATATATGAACATTCTCATAGTACTCATGAAAGTCTTGGTCAAGAAGAAATGAACCAAGTTTGATATCTTAACGCGACCAAGTCGCAAAATATTAAGTATATATGTATATATACTTTTCAAAATCTTGCAAATCCACTTCCATGCATAATATATATAGAGTTCCAGATTATGACTGTATAAAAATATCGTTGCAAGGTGATCTCATATATCTAACCTTGTCTCAACATTTTTCTGAAAATCTTTGTCATGCATAAGATAATCATTAACTAGATATAAGTTGAGAAGATGAAGTTACAAGATACTCCAATATACTTATATCTTTTCCGAATACTACTTGAACTACCACCGTTCAAGTTATAATCAGTTTTAAAAGTTCATCACACAGATGAGACTACAAGATAAGACTTGAATAGATTCAATCTTTGAAATATCATTTGAAAGAAATGAAGTTATGAGATACTTCATTAAGTCCCAATATATATACACCTATATATATATCTCATACACTCCTTGAAAACCTCTGTTATGAAAATTATAAACAGAGTTGCAATATCCAATGAATTTGGAAAGAAGAAAAACTTGGTATAAACCTGATATCTTGCTGATCAGGAAAAGATACCAATTAAGTCACCTTTTCAACTAGTAGATGGATGAATCCCCCACTGGTCATCACCCTGGACGCATTAGGATCTTATGCTGGACTGCGACTCAGCCACTTACGCATTGATGGACTCCCACTGAGCCACTTACACTTTTATGGACTCCCATTGAGCCCATGTCACCTATGCCGATGCATTTTTATTGGGCTTACTTCCTGAACATTGGGCAAGTAATCAATTTTTTTTATCAAATTAGCAATTTCATTGCGCCAAAAATACACCACGGAGCCGGATCCCTTAGGTTTTGAGCGATTATTTAAATCCCCTTTGAAAGGAAGATCTTAAATTTGAATACTGGTTTTGGGATCCGCTCTAACTTTTAAAATCATTTTGAAGACTCGAAAACATTTTCGAAAATGTTTGAAGTAAGGATGATTTAATAGAATAAATTACTTACAAAATAATCGAAGAATATCTGAATATTATTCTTAAATAATATTCTAATAAAGAATATCTTTTATCAAAATAAATCCAGTAAAAGTTTTTGGAAATAATACTTGAAACGAATAATAATTATCAAAAGATATACTTATACGAAAGTAAAATCTTTATTTGAATAATCGAAAATAATGTTTGATTTTTTATTCAAAACTATCGAATATACCTTATTCGATTAATAGTTATAGAAAACTATATACATATATATATACATATATTATACTTGGGAACATCGACTCCCGGTTTAGAAAAATGTTCACCTTTGGGTACCCTATATTAAGGGTATACGCAACTACTGCTTATCTCTAGCATAGGTATTATGCAGTTTATAAGCATTTGAATTGATAATAAAATATCAAGATTTCACAACATACATAAATATACCATATCAACATGCTCCAATATATCGCAAGATTTGCTAATAACAACCATGCACTTATCTCAAGATAATGCATCAATATATTTACATCACAACAAAAATATAACGGGTAGAAAACTTGCCTGAGTGTTCCGGGGTAGACTTAAGCTTAGAGTGGGTCCGGTAACCTATGAACAATAATATAATCCAGAATGAAACCACGGTCGCTTAAGAAACTAGACTTTATCCACTTAGATCCTAACGTTCGCTTTTGCGCTTAACAATTTACATAAGTCGCTCGAGTACCCTCAGCTTCGCCATTTTTGTAAAATTAACCATTAAACATTTTTAGGTGACTCTTTCGCGAGTACTTTACCAACAGCCTACTCCACCTTACGTAATTGTTTCGTAATTCAATTAGTCTTTTAAGGTCCTTAAACAAGGTCTCAAAGTTATGCGAGGGGTAAGGGTTCATTCACGAAACCCCGTTACTTAAAACGGTCGTTTCTCCTAAACCGTACATCGGATCTAAGAGAACCACATACCAAAACAAAGCTTATGACACGATCTAACTAAATATGGAAATATTGCAGATTAGTCAGTGAGCTTTCTGTCCTGAACACAGTAAAAACAGTTGAATAAAAATGGGTATTACGATGGCTATGTTTACGCGATTACCAATTTTTATACTACTCCAATTAACCACCAAACAACCCATAATCATCAATACAACAAAACCTCATCTAAACCATACCACATCAGTCCATATTCTCAAAGTTTTTCAACTCAAACAACCACAATCAAGACCTATGAACTATAATCAAGATTTAATTACCAAATCACTTCTAAATCAAACCAGACTACTAATAATCATAATCCATGCTTCTTATTCACAAAACCAACTATTAAATTTACTAACAAATAAAGTAAAGGTTAGGGTTTGAAGTTTATACCTTCTTTGGTGGGAGATAAGTTTCTAGGAAGCCTTAGGGAGCCTTGATCTATCCTTATACAAGCTTGGATCTTACAAACAAATTAAGAAAATATCAAGTTAGATCTTGAAGCACTATTCATCAAGAACTTTGATGAATTGATTAGTTTAGATAGACATGGAATCTTGGCTTCAAACTTATAGCATGTCTAAGTTATTAATTATAAAAGCTAAAGAAACAAACCTCTTAATTTTTGATGGAGTGGAGCTAGGGTTTTGAAAATCTCCTCCTTGCATTTCCATGAAAAGCCGAAGCAAAAGAGATGAAATGGGAGTGAAAATGCTTCTTTGATTTTGTGTGGTGTTTGTTAGATTAGTTATCATTAGCCTTGGTTTAACCAAGGTTAGAATACTTGGCCACAAATCAATCTAAATAAATATCTTGCTAATCATGCTTACATCACCCTCCTTATGTCATCCATTTTCCACATGTCTTTATCTTGTGGTTTGATGATGTCATAATACCTAGCTTCTTGTACAATCTTGTCTCTTGGTCACTTATTTGTTTTTACGGTTCGCTTATCTCTCGTTCTCTGTAATCATTTGAGGGATCATATCCGGATAATGTGGTATGATAATTTTACTTAATCAACATCATCAACAAAAAGTTACTATTCATCAGGGTTTCAAAAATTTCCAAAAATTAGGGTTATTACAGTTTCCCCTCCTTAAAAGGATTTCGTCCCGAAATCGGATAGAAAATAGTTAGGGATGCTTTTCTAGCATTGCGCTTTCTAAGTCTCAAGTCAATTTTTTTCACATTGTGGTTTTACCACAAAACTTTGACTAGTTTGATAACCCTATTCCTAAGCACTTGCTCCTTCCAATCCATAACCCTTACTGGTTGCTTCATATAGGTCAAGTCTGGTTTCATGTCTATGTGCTCTTATTCTCCTCTATGTCCGACATTCGGATAATGCTTCTTTAATATTGATACTTGGAACATGTTATGAACTTGCTACAGGTTCAGGGGTAGGGCTAGTTCATTTGAAAACTTCCCAATACATCTTAATATATCCAAGGGTCCAACAAATCGTGGACATAGCTTTCCTTTCTTTCTGAATCTCATCAATCCTTTGCAAGACTTTCCAAAGGGATACATTTAACAACATTAGGTCCCATATTTCATACTTTTTGTCCTTTCGAGTCAAATCAGCGTACTTCTTGTGTCCATCTTGGGGTTGCTACCAGCAGTCCTCTGATTAGATCCACTATGTCTTTGGTCCTTTGGACCACTTCGGGTCTGAGCACCTTGCGCTCTCCAACTTCATTCTGATACAAGGGAGATCGACATCTTTTTCTGTACAGGGCCTCATAAGGCGACATTTCGATACTGTCATATCATCCACCGTCGTAAGAAAACTCAATCCGTGCTAAGTGATCATTCCAAATTTCTTTCAAGTCTATCGCCCAGACTCTCGTCATATATTCTAGCGCTATAGCTTTTACTTCTCAATACTTACTCTTTTCCAGTCGGTAAGCATTACTATCTTCCATTCATAATACCATTCTGACTATACTATTACTCGCTAGCATTCTATAAACTTCTAATAATTTTGTCGACCTTAGTACCACGAACACATTTTGATTTCGGAGACAACAAACTTACAATACTCCTTTTCTAGCTGCTTCTATCTTTGGGAGTTGATCAATCATATAGAAGTAAAAGAATTTATTGAGAGAACACTATGATCATGAACACTTGTTACATCACATAGTTAGTACAGAAGGTGGCCAGCCTTTAGTACCTGACAAGCAATTAAACAACATGTGGTATCCTACTAGGCTTCCATCACACAGATAGATAGTCACTCGGCAATACCTCTCCTTTTGAAAGGGTTGTTCTTCTCAGTTTACACGAAATGAAAAGGAGAGAAAAGAACAATTTTAAGAAAAATATGCTCATAAAATATATGTTTTGGAATCTACCTATGAACTATAGAGGTTTATCATAGGAGAATGAAACATATATGTATATAAATCAACATCAAGTATTATCGCATCGCAATTCACGTGCCTGAATATTTACTATTCCGTCCATCATTCTATGGACCCATGCTCTTGATCGAGCTTATGAACAATCACCTTTGAAACTCCCTCGACATTAAAAATCGAATATGGGATTTCATTCTAGACATCGTCGTTACTAGAATTCTACGCTTGCCCCACAACCTTCTTCGTTATAGTAATACGACTATCTGTCAATAAGAAGGAATAAATATTTGATAGGTACATAATCGACTAGTTAATCTATTAATGATAACTTATACATCACCACGGCCCGATTAGTGGTACTCAATCTCAACATCCATTTCAATACAACTCTCACGGTTGTAATCGGCTCATTACTTGCAGAATCATTGTTGCATTACTATGGTCCACCGCTGACCTACTGTGTCATTCATTTTCCATGAAATCTTAATATCTAACCATACAGAGTCCATACCTACCGTATCAAATTATTCTAAGGAGGTAACATAATCACCATTCATGATTCATGAAGAACACTCCTGAACTTGACGTACATATGACATGAAGCTAGATAAAATTGCAAAAGAGTTTCAATACAAGCAACGATAGCAGGTTAATACCATTATTAACCATATGTCTTTATTAGGAGACATGAAGCTTAAAGGTTCATTTAGTCCTTTCATAACATGGTCCTGGCTTATCTCAAGATAGGACCTTCTAAGATATATAGCCCGCTCATGGCGATTACATGAATAAAATTTTTACCAAACTACTATTATGGTTGAGTATCACACAATCATCATAAGGAATGTCAATCTTTCACACCATAATACAACCTTCACGGCTTTAACCATCATTATTGTATTCCTCTGGAACAAGCGCCTATAATTGCTCTCTTTCACTTAGAGTGTCGGCCACCTCATTGGTCGTTCCTGATAGTAATAGTTCCTTACAATCAATGTCTTTTGAACGATATTCAACTAAATTTTCTACCTCATTTCTAATCACTACTTGTGTGAAAATCTCTTCCTTATGATTTGGTGAGGAGAAAAAAAATATCATAATTTTTCCATAAGTTATTGCCTCGGTCTTTAGATGTGAACATTGTCACGACTGACTCTCGATCATACTTAGGACGTCTCTTATCTTGGGTCCTTCTTAATTTCACCTATCTCGACCCTCATTGGGTCAATCTATACTTTCTTATGGTTCAACACGTGTCCCACCTAGCATTCTTTTAATTACGTCATATTTCCTTTATCAAAATTTCTATTTTGGAGAACTTTGAATATTACCTTTCTCCTTGTAAAACCTCTAAGGTTATCCTTAAATCCTTCATCATGTACACCCTAGGTACATGGCATATCAAGGTACCATTTACTAATACTAGAACCATTGTCTATATAGTTCTGAAAACTTTCTCCACTGATCTTTAAAGGTTGTTGCCTTAATCCTTCATTCCGTACTACCCAAACTCGTAATGTCTCTATCAAGGGTGAAATGCCAACCTTTATGCATTCCCCCATGGTTCATCTCAAGTTATCGAGGTTCCATCCTTAATTCTACCTTTAAAATGGTACTTGCATCCTTCCATTGATAAATCAAGTCATATATCCTTGATAGATTATCTTATTTAATCATTCCCACCTCGATAGTCTATACCAAATTTCACAATAGCATCCTTATTCAAGTTGAGGTCAATCCATATGGCCTCCAAAAGATAACAATGGTTATCCGCTTTTCTTTCCTGATTTGGTAATGATAACAAGGATGTTCTGGAAGATATTGATCATGTTCAATGTGAACTTTTTAGTTTTAACTATTTATTTATCTCCATTATTTATCTCAACCGTCATCTAAATGTTGGGATATCTTTTATACCCGGTGTCTCCCTTTCTGGGTATTAACCCACCGATCTTACATACATTTCACATCCTTGAAGGTCACTTCCTTCATACCATTTTCCTAATTTCTTGTTATCCCGTCTCCTCAGTCCATCCGTGTTTCCTTATTAATCCATCGGTCTATCTCAAAGTTTCATCGAATACTCTCAACAAAAAGGGGATAAATTATACGTATCACTTAGGCCTTCAAATCTTTATCTCATGATCAGTCACCATCGCGCTGATGATGACAAACATCTCTATATTTATTACTAGGGTTTCTTAGGATTTCATATACCTAACTCCCTTATCACTTAATAACTCTATTTCCTTTATATCCCTTTATACTCCTTCCCCTTTCAGTCTTTTATTTTCGTTTCTATTACAACCATTTCATGAACCAACACAACATAAACATTGATTTCAAACATCCCGTCATCCTGGATTCGTGTCCTTCAGACGAACCTTGACGACTTTCACAACCTAGATTCATGATTCATCATAATTGTCCGCCTCTGGTCTGGTTCTAAAACTTTTACACTATCTCTCTATCTTCCTTAGCCTTTCACCAGCGGGTGGCCTCTCTCTTAGGAAAGTAAGTGGCAAAAAAAGTCTTTTGCGCTTCGTCATTCATTTAAGATCTCAAATGATTCCTCTATTTCCTTTAGCCAAGCTGTAATAACTCGAATTTTTTAGACCTTGTAAAATGTTTAATGAATAGTAACCCTGACGGACGGGGAAAAACCTTTTAGCCCACAATATGTACTACATGAGAAAATGAGTTTCGGAGTTGATATTATGATTATACATACAAAATGAGTGTATGTAAACGCTATTAATTTTCGAAGAAATCAAACTTTGAAAAATGACCATATTTACGAATCATCGAGGATTACGGGAATCACAATATAATTATGAATTTAAAACCCTACGGATTTATATCCAAGTATGATAATTCAAAACATAAGAAATAAATACGAAAGGAATTACGTCGCGAACCATTTACGAGGAAGTATTACGAAAACGTTTAAGCGACCGAGCGAACGCGTATATGATTAAATAAACATACCGCACTAACTAACCATGGTAAGAATTTAACCATGGTTACTTTATCAAATAGTGAGCTAAGGTGTAGGATGATCAACCAAGGCTATCAAATAGTAAGCTAAAGGAGCTAAACAAGTGGCTTAGCTTCTAAACTAAGAAGCCTAGTTAGATTTATCCCCAAGATTTGCAACAAGAATAAAATCCTGGGATCTAAACTAGAGAATAACAAATCAATATAAGATATCACAAGCTATCACTTCCATCATTCCAAGAAGCAACCCAGAAGCAAACACAAAAACTCTCTCCCCATTTCTTCATTAGCTTCATTCGGCCCTTCACCATAAAACAAAGAAACCAATTTCAAATCTTCAATCTCTAGCCATAGATAAATCCTCCCATTAATTCTCAAGCTTCCTAACAACCAAACTAAGGTAATAAAAATTTTGAGCTCTTTTTATCAAGGTTTGATGGGTGAAATAAATCAAGAAAGTTGATAATGAATAGAATGAATAGTAACTCTTCTTTGGTTTCTTGATTTTGATGGTTGTTTTAGGTTCCAAAAAACCATACTAAGAACTCCCAAGACTTCACCATCATCAAGAACACATCTCAAGCTCTCAAGAATGGTAAAAATCTTTGACCCAACTTTATTTAAGATTTAAGTTCAAGATCCTTTTAGTATGTAATTGTAAACCTAGTTTTAGTGGTGGTATTGTTAAAATCTTGATGTTTAGCTAAGTAGATTTAAGGTTAATTGTTGTTGCCTCAAGAACATGATGTTCTTGAGAGGAGTTAGTGAGTTGATGATGATATGTTGATTGTTGGTGGTAGTATAAAGATTAAAGTCATAAACGAAACTCCGATCGTAACCATAATCTCGCTAAAACGAACAAATCATAACTTTAAGTTTCTATAGAAAGTACGGAGGATGTAAACTGTAGTTTCTTGAAATATAACCCTCGTTTAAAATAGAAAATATTATAAGGATCTTTTAGGCACATGAATCGCTTGATTCCGATTTACGGATCAAAAGTTTTGGCCGTTTTACTAAAAGTGATTTACGCGACAAAAACTGCTACGAATTACGAACTTTGAAAATATAAAGGATCGACTTAATAATGTTCATAAATCATGACAATTTTCCAGAGAGTAGTATGTTGAGTTTCCTAACTGCCCTAAAAATTTCAAATGAAAAAAATGAATTTTCAATTTTATAAAAATATCGGAGCCGAGATTGTGTGATTAGAAACCGTAGAATCCATAAGCGGAGCTGACAGTGAAAATGAAAATGAACTTAAGATACTTAGAAAAAGGAAGCGACCATAACGTGAATAAGGACTTAGAGAAGTAATAAGGGTAATATAAGTTGAGAAGGTGTGTAACGCCCCCAAATCTGGGGTCATAGAATTTGGTCGTCACTATGAAACCTCAATCCAAAATAACCTATTAAATCAATAAATAAATGTCAGCGGAAGATATTAATCATCTATGACCCCAATTAATCCAAGATCTTTTAAGGTTACAGTTCTAGAAATAAGATATCCAAATTCCATAAATAAAATTTTCACTTTCTTTTAAACCTCTTTACAATAATTCTCAATCTCAAAACTTAACCAGCTAGTATAACTTCGAAAAGAAGTATACTAGGCCCAACAATAAAATACATAATTATAGTATAATATAATATAAACAACTTTACACAAAAGAACTTACACTAATTTGCAAACCCTGGATCAACCACCTTCCAAGAGCTTCTTCTTTGCTTCCTCGAATTACGCAGCTAAACAGCGAAACTAATCCTCACTGGAGGTTAAATTTGAAAACAGGCAAGTATGAGCGAAAGAAATGCTCAGCAAGTATCATTAAAGTAAAAGCAATTTCTGAAATTTTTGAAGAGCGAAATACGAAATCATTTAGAGGATATACTTCAACAACTTAAAAATCAATTTGATTTGCATTGCTATAAATCACATAGGAAATAATGACATTTTTGTAAGAGCTTCAGTATTGCGTGTTCTCCAAATAGCTTCTGGTAACACTTTCATATCTAAGCAACGAATGCATCAACTATCCATAAAACAACGTTCAAGAAATTCCTAACTATTCAGTATCCATCATTATCGACTAAGTTTCCATAGACTTAGCCTGCTAAACCAGCCTGATAAGGACGGGTTGAATAATTAACAAGATCCCAATTCATTCAAGATTCTAATTATCACTGAGCAACTAATGCTGCAGCAACAATCTGAACTTCGAATTCATTTATAAACACTGTAATTTTCCGAAACTTAATGCTAAGAAAGAATAACATTAATCCATAATCATAAAATTTTCGAGAGAGAATGCCGTTAATGGCGATCAACAATAAATTAGACTGGATACTAGAAACCAACATATGCACTATAACCTGTTGATCAGTCAGGAGATAATGCGGATCTATACCTAACTGCATAGACCCAACCAACATATGGGGCACCCAGGCAAATATGGCCTAAAGGGGTCCGGTCCATATGATCCAGCTCATCACTGGTCCTCATAATAACCGTCCAGCCTGTAGAGTATTTTGATATCATATCATTTTGATTTCAAAACATCCCAAATTAGGGTTCGCAAATAACCCGAATGAATGGGTATTTGCTCAAGAGAGCAATCGAATTATAGGAACAATAATGAAAAAGAACTGGCATAATAAGAGTAATTACATCGAAATATAAAACAATTAACTATTCTGAACTTAGAATAGGAGCGAATAAATATTTGCAGTATTTTAGGAGAAATATTAGGAATACTTGCAGTATTTAAAAGAAAGTTTGGGAATACTTGCATAATATGATTCGAAATAAACGTCACTTGAACAATAAGTGAAGTCAGGGGTACTTGCATAAATAGAATTATTTAATTCAGCAATATGTAAAACATTTATCTATTCTGAACTGAGAATAGGGAAAACAATACTTGCATAAGAAGGTTTAAAATAAATATCACTTGAATAATAAGTGATGATAGGAATACTTGCCTTTGAGTTTTTAATAGTTAGCACACTCGCAATAACACAAATATCTCATGATGCTTTGTCAAGACGTCACCATTTTCTATTCTTAATTATTTGATATGTCGCTAATGCGGTTACTGCGGTCCGATACGAAATCTTATCAAACTTCAGTCTTGATCCCAACGTCTGGTTCTGTTCGTCTCGAACAATCCGTATCTACCGAAATACTATGCAACTCTCCCTTTCTCTTGCCTTTGTTTGGTCTCACGCCCTTAATGCCCGATCCTATTATAAGCAAAATGATACTACTTTAGTATCCTTCTAAAATGACTATCTTATTTCTACCCTTTCGCAATATATATATAGCACATAACAAGTAGCACAGATTATAGTTTAAAACTTACTACCAACTCAGAATATTATTTAACACGAGAACGCGTAACTTATGATAATATTTTTCACGGAAAATTCGGCATGACCTATTCATAATATGGACAATAACCTATAATATGGACAATAACCTGAATAACCACACCACAAATACAACCCACAAGTCATTTCAATGTTCTTACCTAGACATATCCTATACGTGTTACGGCTAACAATCATAACATGCTTCCAAATCATTGAAATCAAATAAGTCAAATAGATTTAGATATAGGGGAATTTTAGAAAATTTTGGCATGAAGTATTCGTAATTAGGACTATCCACCTGTTTTTCAATTCCACAATTTAATCTTATAACCAAACAAAAATAAAGTTGCCTCAACTTGCAGCAACATAAAAGTAAACAAGTAAGAAAAGTACCCGCCCAGACTTGCGGCACCTAAACCATTAAGGAAAATTACCTGCCCAGACTTGCGGCACCTAAACAATTAAGTATACTTAATAATTGATAATATTTGCACTTACAGTTATATAATTTAACATCAGCAATTCAACTCGAATAAACACTTAAATAAATCACCTTGCACATATATCACGTAGACTAGTAACTATACACATATTCAAATCACACTATAATAATTAGCAACGGAACTCAATCTCAAATAGGCATATACTAACATGTATTTTCATAAAACACATCATTGCTATCACAATACTAAATTATAGTAGTATAATACTACTATATAAACTTTACGACCACTTGCCACATTCTAAAAGCAATACAAAAGTAAGTCACTGTGTAATATTAAAGCAAAACACATTGTCATATAGGCATTTTCCGTGCTAGTACATATCCAGATACAAGCCAAGTATCCACACATTTGTCATCATAATTTTTTCATGAAAACAAGTCATTATCAATCATGGCATCCCATAACCATTAATAAAAGTTGCACACCCAAAATATCTTACATATAGACTATTAAAATTTAAAGTTTAAACCAATCAGTCCCCAAAGAATACTAATTTACTCTATTATAATCAAGTCAAATGAAACATCATAAAACATGAAAGTTGCAGATACTTCTGAGATCTTTCCAAAATGGTAAGACTCATTAAAAACGGATAAAGAACGAATTCAGAAATTGAATAAATGTGGGCTGCCTGAACAGAGTCAGGCCCTGATCACAGAAGTAATTTGACATTTTACAACACCTAGACGAATTTAAACAGAAAAGTTTAAAACATAAAAGTTGTAGGATATTTCGCGAACTTTCCAAAATGGTAAGGCTCACTAAAAATGACCAAGTAACGAATTCAGAAAATTTAAAATAAACAGCTGCATAAGCAGATTAAGCCCTGTTTTCGCAAGTAACTTAGTATTTGAGACTCTTAAATCATAGAATTGGTTAATGAACTATAAGTAACAATTGTAGATCCTGAATTAATATTTCCAAATTGGTATAGTTCAAAGTCATAGCTAAAATAATGAATTTACTACGAATTTTTGAAGTCAGGATGTATCAAACTGAAATAACGGGACAGATTTTACAAATGGCAGATTTTATCATAATTGCAGGCCGAATTTGGAAAAACACAAAGCATGAAAATTGTAGATAATTCCATTATCTTTCCAGAGAGTGCAAAATCATTATCATATGATGAACTAGTTAAAAGCTATGAATTTAACAAGAACTCATCTTATTTCTAAACGGATTTGACAACACAATTCACAACATCATTAGCCAAATCTTACATTCATATAACCTCTAAATTACATATACTACCAAATCAATAACATCAATTATTCTATGCATAAACCTAATGAAACATAAATCATATTCAAAAAAAAAACTTAGATACAATACAACACAACAACCGAACACACACGCACGCGACTCACACACGCGCACACTCGATTCACACACACAGAGGACACACACACACCACAATAACACACACGATTTGCATACATATGAATATATACTGAAAACGAAACCCACCGACACAACCACAGATGGCCGGAGTAAAAAGAAACGGCGGCACAACCGCAGAAGAAACCGGGAGTAATAGAGACAGGGGTCGCCTGAAAGAGAAGAAGAGAGGAGAAGAGGAGAGAGGAAGAGAAGGGAGGGTGAAAAACAGTGAGAGATCGAGAAGGATGAGAGCAGCGAGAGGATTAAAGAGGGAGATTGGGAGAAGACGGGTTATACCCGAATGGAACAACACCCCCTTTTGTTTGTTTTTTTTAATTCAATAAACCTCGCAACGAAATTTATCTTACCCGCATTTAGCTATAACAAGCAATTCACGGGTAACCAAAACCCGAGCGTTAATAAAATATTTTATAAAATATCACGAATAATTAAAAGGTAATAAAAATAGGATTTTCAAAATTTTAAAATAATTTTTTTTGAAACATAATTTATACCCGTTTTTAACGAATAAACGAAACAACGTGCAGGTGAAATTTATCCCAAAATTACCAAAATATTTTTAAAAATTCTCGGAATATTCCAAACTTAAATAAATACGAGTTTCATAATTTTTGAAGAATTCTAGAATTAAATATGGATTTTACAATTAAATACACTCATAAAATCATTTAAGGGTATATAATTAATAAAATATTGATTTCTCAATTTTAAAAACTCCTAAAAATAATTAATAAAGTTATGAAGCCATAAAAATGATTTTAGAGATAATCCCCATATTTATGAAAATAAATCTTGAATAATACACTTTTAAATACAAAACAAAACAACCCAGCTTCACAACTAATTACACAAATCATCCTCGAACACCAAGAATCACATATGATTAATAATAAAATAATATATTCAGCTAACTGAACCCATACACATATTTTATTTAATAAACCAGAATCACATTTACACATTGGATCCGAAAATAGATTATTTAGCCGCAAAGTAACTGTAAAAATGATACAATTAAATACCAAAATTGGATAATCCTAAAAACCGGGCTTTTCATAAAACACCATATACGAAAATAATGTAAAAATATCCCGTCTATCGAGAATACGGGTTTTGTCGATTTATCGAAATGGTTATCGTACCGAAAATCTTGCGTCGGGCCGCGCACGGGTCAAACCGAAATCCGAATCGAAAAAGTTAAAACACGGAAAATGTCCGGAATTACCAGATTAGGTTAGGAAGGAGTTTTCAGAAAAGTTTTGGGTTGTAAAAACGCAAAAACAGTTGTGGTTGAACGATTCCCGGCTTTATAAAATAATTTTGGTAATTATTCAGAAAATAATTAATAAATACCTAAATTATTATAAAATCATATAACAGTCCAAAAATTACCAGAAAAATATCACAATTATCTATATTTTAATCTACACATTTCAAAGTTAAAATATTCAATTAATATCATATATAAACATCCAAAACATAATTCCAATTACCAGATAATTCACTAAAATTCACATAAAATCACATAAACAACTCCAAATAATAATAATAATACTATTTGAAAATATGGGATATTACAATCTACCCCCCTTATAAGGATTCCGTCCTCGGAATCAGCAGAAGAGAGCACTAAGGGTTTTCTAACCAACTTCCCAATCTTGCTTACGCAACTTTTCTCAGAATTTCCAATAACACTGCCATTTCTCATACCACACTGTTACCACTGAAGCTTCACTCTGAAACATTGTTCCATTCACATTTTTTGACCAATTTCTCAATAGCATCGCTTTTACTGATCGCGAGAAAGAAGAATAGAGAGAAAGATTGAAAGAAGAAAAGAAAAGGAGATAAAGAGAGAAATAAAGGAACATATTGACTTCGCTATACGCCCCTGATATTTTAATCGTATTGCAATCCACTGCTGCTCTTGGTAATCCCATCACATAACCCTGCTTTGACTTGAACAGGATAACTCAGCTTAACTTGATTGACATACCTTCGAATATTTGGAATGATAAAATTATAGAATTTCAAAAAGAAGAGAATTTGATATCATAACGGGACCAAAATCTGAATTTGAGAAAAAGTATTGTTGAAATGAAGGAATAACTGAGAGATCAATATGATCAAATGAACTTGGTATTGCGTGTCCAAATTAAGACACTACTAAAGGTTGTTAACCTTCATGTATTCACAACACACACAAGTGATGGCGTCCCATCCAACTCCTATCACACAGACAGGTATACCTTGCGTCCCTTATAGTTAAGGTTGTTCATCTCAGTCGGAATAAAGGAATATCAAAGGAATCCAAAATCAAACGAATAAAAATAGAAAGATTTCAAAGCTGATATTTCTGAAGGAAATGAAGTCCATAGAATAAAAATTCTGGCACAAAATGAATAAACTGGTGTTAGGGATTATGTCTTCTAACTGATATTTCTTTTTGAGAGTAATCAAAAGAATTTATAGAAAAAGAAGGTATTTCCAAAGTCTTAATATTTATCTTCTATTTGAACTCTCTAGTTGACTCGCCATCTGATTCTAGACGCTTCTTCATGTTCCAAGGATATCGATAATCTTCATCATGTCGAATCGTAGTAGCCTCGAAATATTCCACAACAGAAGTTTAGAGCTTCCCGGAATTCCATCCAGCTCAGCACAACCCTCTCAAACGAATGTGCCTATCTTAACTTATTTGTTGGTACTATATCCAATAGTCCAACAGGAACTCGATATGAGCTCAAATGTCCTCACATAGCTATACACACTCCTACACACTCTCGTTTCTAGTTCACTATAACCTCAGCTCTGATACCAACCTGTAACGCCCCCAAATCCGGGGTCATAGGATTTGGTCGTCACTATGAAACCTCAATCCAAAATAACAATAAATAAATGCCAGCGGAAGATATTTATCATCTATGACCCCAATTAATCCAAGATCTTTTAAGGTTACAGTTCTAGAAACAAGATATCCAAATTCCATAAATAAATTTTTCACTTTCTTTTAAACCTCTTTACAACAATTCTCAATCTCAAAACTTAACCAGCTAGTATAACTTCGAAAAGAAGTATACTAGGCCCAACTATAAAATACATAATTATAGTATAATATAATATAAACAACTTTACATAAAAGAACTTACACTAATTCACAAACCCTGGATCAACCACCTTCCAAGAGCTTCTTCTTTGCTTCCTCGAATTACGCAGCTAAACAGCGAAACTAATCCTCACTGGAGGTTAAATTTTAAAATAGGCAAGTATGAACGAAAGAAATGCTCAGCAAGTATCATTAAAGTAAAAGCAATTTCTGAAATATTTTGAAGAGCGAAATACGAAATCATTTAGAGGATATACTTCAACAACTTAAAAATCAATTTGATTTGCATTGCTATAAATCACATAGGAAATAATGACATTTTTATAAGAGCTTCAGTATTGCGTGTTTTCAAAATAGCTTCTGGTAACACTTCATATCTAAGCAACGAATGCATCAACTATCCATAAAACAACGTTCAAGAAATTCCTAACTATTCAGTATCCATCATTATCGACTAAGTTTCCATAGACTTAGCCTGCTAAACCAGCCTGATAAGGACGGGTTGAATAATTAACAAGATCCCAATTCATTCAAGATTCTAATTATCACTGAGCAACTAATGCTGCAGCAACAATCTGAACTTCGAATTCATTTATAAACACTGTAATTTCCCGAAACTTAATGCTAAGAAAGAATAACATTAATCCATAATCATAAAATTTTCAAGAGAGAATGCCGTTAATGGCGATCAACAATAAATTAGACTGGATACTAGAAACCAACATATGCACTATAACCTGCTGATCAGTCAGGAGATAATACGGATCTATACCCAACTGCATAGACCCAACCAACATATGGGGCACCCAGGCAACTATGGCCTAAAGGGGTCCGGTCCATCTCCGGCCCATAGGATCCAGCTCATCACTGGTCCTCATAATAACCGTCCAGCCCGTAGAGTATTTTGATATCATATCATTTTAATTTCAAAACATCCCAAATCAGGGTTCGCAAATAACCCGAACGAATGGGTATTTGCTCAAGAGAGCAATCGAATTATAGGAAAAATAATGAAAAAGAACTGGCATAATAAGAGTAATTGCAGCAAAATATAAAACAATTAACTATTCTGAACTTAGAATAGGAGCGAATAAATATTTGCAGTATTTTAGGAGAAAGATTAGGAATACTTGCAGTATTTAAAAGAAAGTTTGGGAATACTTGCATAATATGATTCGAAATAAACGTCACTTGAACAATAAGTGAAGTCAGGGGTACTTGCATAATAAGTGAAGTGATATTGTGGAAAGAAAGACCGTGACGACCCGGATCCCCGACCCCGGATCTGGGGGTGTTACAGTAATCATGTTTAGAGCTTGTTATGAGTAGTTTAGTTGTTGAGAGGCATGATTATTGTGTGTTTAGAGATTGGTTGATTTTGTGATATTTTTGGAGTTGGAAATCTTGGTTATTAGTTAATGAACTTAAGTAAACTCTTAGTTCATAATTGAGAAATAAGTATGAATTGGAAATATTGAATTGTTGGGGCTGTTGTAGTATGGTATGGATGGATGTTGGTTGTATGAATGATTTGTGATTGAATTGTGGTTGTTTTGAATTGGTTTAAATTTGGGAAATCGCGTAAACATAGCCGTCGTAATATCCGATTTACTTTAGACTGCTTTTGTTCATAACATTAGGACCCGAGAACCCCCTGCTAGATTTTGACCATTGCCATATTTAGATAGCTCATGTTACGAGCTTCGTTTTGATATGTAGTTCGTTCGATTCCGATGTACGGTTTAGGAGAAACGACCGTTTTAAATAACGGCATTTCGCGAACAAAACTTTTCCCCTCGCCTTACTTTGAAACATAGGTTCAAGACCAAAAAGGGTTAATTAATGTATGAAACAATTATGGTAAGAGTGTTAGGCAGTTGGAAAGACACCCGCGAAGGAATCGCTTTAAAACTCGTAATGGTTAATTTATTAAAAATGGTGGAGCCGAGGGTACTCGAGTGACTTAAGAGAATCAGTAAGCACAAAACGAGCATTAGAGTCTGAGTTGGTTAGAGTATAGATTTACAAGTGACTTTGGTTTAATTCCAACATACTTGTTGCTTATAGGTTACCAGACTCGTCCCGAGCCATTCGTAAGCCCCAGTCGCTCAGGCAAGTTTTCTACCCGTTATACTATTGTTGTGATGTAAATATATGTATATGCATTATCTTGTGATAGTGCATGATTGTTATTAGCAAATTTTGCGATATATTGGAGCATGCTGATATGGTATATATGCATGTCTGTTTCGTAATCTGGTTATCTATCTGTTGATTTCAATGCTTATAGTTGCATAATACCTATGCTAGAAATAAGCAAGTAGTTGCGTATACCCTTAGTATAGGGGATAAAAGGTGAACATATTTCTAAACCGGGAGTCGATGTTCCCGAGTATATTATATATATATATATATATATGGATATAGTTTTTAAAACTATTGATCGAATAAGGTTTATTCGATACCTTTATTTTACTTAATTGAATATTATTTTGAGTATTCATTCGAGGGCTTATGACTCAGTTTATTTTATTATTTGAATATTATTTGAATATTCATTTGAGGGCTTATGACTCAGTTTATTTTATTATTTGAATATTATTTGAATATTCATTCAAGGGCTTATGACTCAGTTTATATTATTATTGAATATTACTTGGATATTCATTTGAGAATGTATGACTCCTTTATTTTATGAATATTATTTATAGTATTCATTCGAGGTATTATGACTCCGCTTATTACTTAATAATATTTTTTATTGTATTAAAGAATAAGGTGTCGATAATCAAACTTATTTTTGATTATTCAAATAAAGATATTACTTTCGTATAAGTATATCTTTGATTATTTGCTATTCATTTCAAGTATAAGTTTTCCAACTTCTACCTCAATTATTCTTCATGGGAATATTATTTAAATAATAATATTCAGATATTCCTTTCATATTGGGACTGATTTATTTTATAAATCAGCATTACTCCAAACATTCTTAAAAATGTTTTCGAGTCTTCAAAATGAATTTAAAAAGGGTAGAGCGGATCCCAAAACTTGTTTTCAAATTCAAGATCTTCCATTTTAAGGGGACTTGAATACTCGCTCAAAAATCTAAGGGATCTGGCTCTATGGTGTATTTTATATTCGCAACAAGGTTGCAGTTTTGGTAAATGAATTGATTACTTACCCAACGTTCGGGAAGTAAGTCCATCTATTGAGTCGGCATAAGCAATATGGGCTCAGTGGGCGTCCATGATAGTGTAAGTGGCTCAGTGGGAATCCATCAAATGCGTAAGTGGCTGAGTGGCAGTCCAACATAAGGTCCTATTGCGACCAGGGTGATGACCAGTGGGGAATTCGTCCATCTACTAGTAGAAAAGGTTACTTATTGGTATCTTTGCCTGATCAGCAAGATATCAGGTTTATGCCAAGGTTTTCTCCTTTCCAAATTCATTGGATATTGCAACTCTGTTTATAATTTTCATAACAGAGGTTTTCAAGGAGTGTATGAAATGTATATACATAGGTGTATATATATGTCGGGACTTAATGAAGTATCTCGTAACTTCATTATTTATAATGATATTCAAAGATTGAGTCTATTCAAATCTTGTCTTGTAGTCTCATCTATGTGATGAACTTTTGAAACTGATTATAACTTGAACGGTGGTAGTTCAAGTAGTATTTGGGAAAGATATAAGTATATTGGGGTATCTTGTAACTTCATCTTTTAAACTTATATCTAATTAATAATTGTCTTATGAATGACAAAGATTTTCAGAAAAACGTTGAGACAAGGTTAGATATATGAGATCACCTTGCAACGATATTTTTTTATACAGTTATACACTGGGACTTTGTGTATATTATGCATGGAAGAGGACTTCTAATATTTTGAAAAGTATATATGTATATATATATATACTGAATATTTTGCGACTTCATCGCATTAAGATATCAAACTTGGTTCATTTCTTTTGACCAAGAATTTCATGAGTACTATGAGAAGGCTCATATATTGTTAATCATTATACATATTATTTTGGTGGGCTTGCTGCTCACCCTTGCTTTCTTCTTTCATCACACAACATCAGATAGACAAGATGAACCGGACCAAGCTCCCGATTCGCAAGCGGTTAGAAAACGTTCGGCTGTCTTCTGGAAGCGTTGATGCTGCTGTAGCTGAGGTAGGAACTACCAATAGGCTAGGCTTTCAACTTTTGATGTACCAGACTTATGTATAATATGAATTGTAATAATGGCAAAGAAAATGTAAACTTATTCAGAAAACCTTTTAAGGCGTATTGGCATATAATTGTGGAATAAAACGACTTGTGTTATTTTTTTGAGTATTCATCTCTGAGACAATAACTTGTAGTGTGTGTGTGTATATTGTGGGGTCACAATGAAGAGTAGTTGATTGTTTAATAAGATTGGGTGTTGTTAAGGGAAGTGGAACTCGTGACAACCCGGATCCCCGACCCCGGATTTGGGGGTGTTACATCCTGTATTCTTGATACCAAACGCCATAACAAGATAACAAAAAACACCAAAGTCAGTAATGAATGATACCTTTGGAATGTCATCCTTGTTCATCTTGATCTGATTATATCCACTGAATCCATCCATGAAACTCAGCATCTCATGACCAGCAGTAGCATCTATCAATGATCATTGGCAATAGGAAACAGTCCTTAGGGCATGCGTCATTCAGGTCAGTGAAATCCACTCACATCCTCCATTTTCTATTAGCCTTCTTTACCATCACAGGGTTCGCTAACCATTCCAGAAACTGTATCTCTTCAATGAAACCAGCCTCTACGAGCTTCTCTACTTCTTATTTAATAGATTCTTGCCTCTCTAGAGCAAAGCTTCTTTTTTTTTCTTTACAGTCTTTCGATTTGGATCCATATTCAGCTTGTGAGTGATCAGTTCTGGGTCTATGCCTGACATATCAGCTGCCGACCATGCAAAAACATCACTATTTTCTTGCAAAAATTTCACCAACTTCCCTCTAAGGGGCTCCTCTAGCGTTGCTCCAATGAAAGTCACTTTCTTAATATCCTTGGGAGCCAAAGAAATCGGAGCCAAGTCTTCTCCTAGCTTCCCTCTTTTCTCATTATTCTCATGTATATCCAGATCTTCAATAGGCAGAACCTGCCCCCAACTCCATCTACCCTAAGAGAGGCTACATAACAACTCCTTGCCATCTTTTGATCTCCTCTCTCTTCTCCAAACCCATTCCGGGTGGGGAACTTCATCACTGAATGGTAGGAGGAAGGGATTACCTTAAGTGCATATATTCATGTTCTTCCCATGATTGTATTGTAAGTTGAACTAGCCTTTACCAATACAAAATCCAACATTTGTGTTGCTTTCCTTGGTTCCTGACCTATAGTCATTGGCAACTTAATTATCCCTTCCAGGGGGCAGTCCACTCCTACAAATCCATATATTAACATATCTGTCAGGGTTAATTGAGAATCATTATAACCCATCCTTAAAAAGGTATCATGGAGTAAGATGTCCACCGAGGCACCGTTATCTACAAGGACCCTCTTCACCGGGTTATTCCCTATTATTGGTGTTATGACCAGCGGGTCATCATGAGGAAACTTCACACTCTCCAAGTCAGAATCATCAAATGCCATTGTTACTCCTGTCCTAGCCCTCTTTATGGCTTCCCCAACAATATGCATAACTTCTCTATTATATGCTTTTCCTTTAGTTCTAGGATAAACCAACAACACTTGGTCCCCCAAAGATTGTATTTATCTCTTGTCCCCTAGGCTAGGGATTTCGCCCCTGATCGTCTTGGTCCCTCCTACGATCAGCAAAATTCTTTCTCCCATTGTTATTCATGTCTCTTTCATCTCTAGTATACTTGCTCAACCTTCCTTTTCGAATAAGAAACTCTATTTCATCTTTCAATTGTCTATATTCATTGGTGTCATGACCAGCATCCTTGTGAAATCTGCAATATTTACTCTTATCTAACTTGGTAAGATCAACCTTCAGGGGTTTAGGCCAACGAATATCTCTATCTTTCTCAATTTCCATCAAGATCTGGCTTCTAGGAGCATTCAACTTAGCATATTCAATGAACTTTTGCCCAAACCCTCCCTTCTTCGGGGTCGAATCAGTGTTTTGCTCAGTTCTAGGATACTTGTCCTTAGCAATATATACCAGATCAGTCTTTCGCTTCTTGCCACCAGTGGGCTCGTTATTCACTATTGTCTTCCTCATGTTCTTTTCCACTTTGATGTATTTCTCGGCCCTATCTTGGAGCTGTAACATACTTTCAGGGGGGCGCTTGGCCAATGACATTTTGAAAAACTCATCCCTAGTTCCTTGTTGCAGTGCTAGTATAGCTACCTTGTCATCAAGGTCTGAGACTTTTAAAGCTTCCTTGGTAAAATGGTTCAGATAGTCCCTCAAGGACTCTTTTGCTCCCTGCACAATGCTCATGAGGGATGCTGAACTTTTCTCATGCACTCTCCCACTGATGAATTGTTAAATAAAGGCCTGACTTAATTCTCTGAAGGACCCAATAGAATTCAGGGGCAAACAGCTATACCATCTTTGAGCCATTCCCGACAGGGTTTGAGGAAAGGCCTGACACTTAATAGCGTCATTCACAGGCTGCAACAACAGTGTATTAGAGAATGCCCTGACATGATTAACGGGATCTTCGGTACCATCATAAGCTTTTTGATGGTGGGCATCTTGAACTTCCTTGAGATATGGGAGCTCATTATTTCTTCAGTGAATGGTGGAGCAGGATCATCAGGATCTCCAAGGGGAAGAAGATTGCTTGGATCAGCCCTTGGGATAACAGTCCTTCTCTGTAGCAGACCATCCAGGTCTATGATTGGAGGAGGATATCTCCACCTTGGAGGTAGTGGAGGTCTGGGGGTCTGGTGCGCCTCTAAGTCGCGCTTCAGCCTTTGAATCTCAGCCTTGTGAGCCCTGATTCTCTCCTGCACTTCTTGGGGATTCGTCCCTCGGGTGCTCCTAGGATGCTGGTTACCATCAGGCACTCCTTCTTGGGGCCATATCATCATCCGAAGATTCGGAGTCTCTCTCAGTATAAGGACTAGAAAATTCTTGATCCTCAGGGATATGAGCCAAACCACGTATATATTGGGGAGTCTGCCCTTGTGCTTCACTCCTATTAGCATGTCCAGTTCCTCCAACCTAGGGGTAAAGGGGCATCCCATAAGGGGTGTTAGTGGTCACAACAGTTGAATAATCATACCCAACGGATCGAGAATTCACAGGTGTATGTGGTTGTTGAAGTTGGGAATTCATCCCTTGAGGAGCCGGGGGAATCGTCCCTTGTTGTTGAGGTTCAGTTGCCCCTACCTGGGCTCCTCTTTGGGTGGCGGCGTAGGTTGAATGTGGAGGTATCTCCACCATTGACGAAATCATTTGGGTCATCCCCGCTGGTGTTCCTTCAGGGGCGCTATTTCCTCTCCGTGTTCTCGCCATGGTTGTTGTTGGTGTCCCACAGGCGGCGCCAAATGTTATGGATTAAAAACTAGGGTATATTAATTTTTGTATTTATTTCTAAGGTACGGGAGCTCAGGGCCTTTAATGGATGCTCTCGTGTTTTATAGCTTAACTCTGCCTTTACGAGATGCCTACGTATCTCTGTGAGTTAGAGAATAAAGCCAAAAATGTAGTTCTGATTGGTGGGTGTGAGACCCCTTATATAGGTTTTGGGAGTCCTTGAATTGAACTAGATTTGTGAGACTTGGTGGGCAAGTCTCGGAATTAGAATGGACTTTGGAGTCATATGAAACTGATTCATTATCCTATTAGGTCCCTTCAAGGCTAATCTACAAGGATTTATGTCCTCACTAGGACTCATCTTAATAGCTGATTTCTCCTTTATTAATTAATTATGAAATTAACTAATATTGAGGGTTTTGGGTCGTTTCTAATTGGGCTTCGTTATTGGACCGTATCAGGTCCAATTAATTTCAACATTAATTATATTCCTAGGCTATTTTTAGGCCCATATTAGCATGAATATCTTACCAATAATGCGAAATATTTTTTAAATCTTATATTAATAAAATTAACGTGTTTGAGGTTTTATACGATCAAGTCAATTTATTATATATATCAAAAGTACTTACTTGGCCAGTAGTACATTATTGTTTTAGGGACTTGACTCAATTTTAAAAATATCTGGTGTAACAGCCCCCAAATCCGATGTCAGTTTTGGGTGTCACCAAACCACTTTAAACAATATAAATTTGTATATTAAAATAAATATATATATGACTCCTAAATTCCGGATCAATTATAGGTTATGGTAAAAAACAAGAATCTAACCTTCTAAATTTCATAACAACTAACTCAAATTTTATTACCTCTTTACCAACTTACTTATCTTATTCACTCTGACATCTCCAACTTCTTGCAGCTGGGGTCTCTCCACTTTTGCTGCCTATTGTGAGCTATTTACTTTTATCCTCATGTGATACTAAAAGAAATAAGAATTAACAAAACAAGAGTGAGCCAAAAATGCCCAACAAGTATCATAATTATTTTTCAGTTATCATTATCAAAAGAAACTCCTGGAAATAATATTTAAATGATTTTATGAACATCTTTATTTATTTAAATAATTGAACGAATAAAACACTAGCACTTATTAGTCTTCAATCATAAATCATATTCCTCTGAAAGAGAACAACGAACAACTCACTGATTCATCTCATGAATCAATTATTTTTTCGGTTTTATAGTTATGAAACTTTCAAAGAAAGAATGTCGTTAATGGTGATCAACAATATATTAGAATAGACACTAGAACCAACATATGAACTATACTCTGCTGATTAGTCAGAATATAATACGGATCTATGCCCATCCGCATGGACCCACCATCATATCGGGTACCCAAGCCATTCTGGCCTAATAAATTATAGGGTCCAGTTCATCTCTGGCCCTTTTCTTAACCATCCAGTCCGTAGAGTATTTTGCTGAAAAACCATTTTGGTTAAAATATCATAATTCAGGGTTCGCATATAACCCGGAATAATAGGTATTTGCTCAAGAGATAATGAAAGAACAGTAATAAAGGATACTTTCATAACTAAAATTCATTGCAGTGAAATATAAAAACATTTAACTATTCTGAATTTAGAATAGGGAAGAAATACTTGCCACATGTGACCCACTTTCTAACTTTTAATCATCTTTCATATAGCTCAACTCTGGTACGTCTTTGTTTCCTTTGATAGACTATCAAATCCTTACCTGTCAATCACCATTATATGTCAACCTCCACTCTGTATTTACTCATCTCATTTACCACACATAACCCGTCTTTACTTTTAGTCTCTCGGTCTAGACTTGAACGCCTTGAAGTAAGAGTATCTATCATAAAAGATACTATTTTAATTAACCAACAATATATAATTGTCTAGTTCATACGTTTATCCTTATCGCCAATCCATCCGATAATAACATATAAGGATCACATTCAATTATATAAAATTTAAAAGACAAGTGGACTCAAAATTCACATAACACGTAAACACATAAAGCACGAATCATATAATTCATGTAACATATGATTCAGTTTGTCAAAATATTCGACTCGATATGTTTAAAATTGAAATCGAGTCAAAATATGACTTTTCGATAGTTACGCGACTTAGAAATGTTTACAAAATCAAGAGACCTTTCGAAAAGAAAGATTTTATGTCTCGAAAATATTTTTAATAGAAGCAGAATATTTTTTAGAGTTTAGACGCGTTTGTTTGGTATTAAATGGACAAATGTTCTATTTACAATGAATAAAATAAGAATAATTCAATTAATAATAATATTAATTAAATTTTCAATAACTTTACATAATTTTTAAAAACTCAAAATGATTTTAATCATTATTTAGCTTTTCATTATAAATAATTACATTTTATTTAGCTATTTATAGATAAAAGTAATTGATTAAATAAATTAATCAATTAATTAGAATAACAAATAATTAATTAAAATAAATTATAAATAATTAAATCAAATTTTGAATTTTTAGAAATAATAAAGAAAGTAATTTTCTGGAATTAAAATAATTTAGTAAATTATTTAAAATAATTAACTAAATTTATTTTGAATTTAAAATCAATTTTTAGAAATGAGAAATGAATTTTAAAATTATATTTAAAATAAAAACTACACAAATAGTTTTTCAGAATGGGAATTGGGTAAAATCATATCAAAGCCCGGTCTGATAAAAAGGAAATCAGGTCTTCAAGAACACAACCGGGTCCAGGTTGAGTACCAGTCAATTTCTGGAAACAAACCCAGATTCCGGCGGTCCATCCGGACTTTTGGCAGCCCTGCAACCTGCTAAAAACACACCCTCGACTTGGTTTATCAGCTGCACTCACTTGGAATCAACTCATGGATTCAACTACATCAACAACACCTGTAAATAATCACCGAATTCTGTTCTCCGATCAAAATCAAAGAACACCGGCGAATGTTCTGGAAGAAAGTCGATTACCACCAAACGGTAACCAACATCAACGATATATATCTCAAAATAAAGCTTATAATCACTATAATCTATCCTAGTAACCAAAACAAACAACCAATTACAAGGTAACCCAGAAAATTGACTTAAAATTTTCAATAAAACCATTTGTTCGAACACAACGATCCAGTAATCAAAGCACTAAGATTTATACATAAGTAAGCTCTAAACTACCTTAGGAATCTTTATATAATATCAAAACAAACAAACAATTCATAAATTGAAAACCCCCAAATTTCATCAAGAACCATAAAAACCGAAATTAAAGTATTATCAATCTGAGGTACTTTTTGATGATAGAATTGGATTGCTCTCCCCGAGAGGATCAATTTTACTACAAACTTCACCTACTTTGCTTTCCATATCAATCTAAAACCATGATTTGATTCCAAGAACACAATTCAAACCCTAACCATAATTTGAAAGGATTTTCTGAATTTTTATACATTTTTCTGATTTCTTATATAATACAATAAAAATTTTATAATAATTAAATTCAATTTATAATTACAAAATATTATCCAAAAAATAATTTAGGACCTGGTTATATCATTTAATAAAAAAATTAGCCGAAAATTAATAATTAACAGGGAATAATTTTAAATCCAAAAAATATAAAATATATGTCAAAATTCTCCAAAAATTACGAATAATCCGAAAATTCAAATTTATTGAATGTTTAATAATCCCACAATTTTATAAAAATAAAAATATAATTTTTGTGGGCTTTGACGTCTTGGTTGGGGCCCGGTAAAATCATTTTTCACGAAATGAAATATTTTCTAAATTAACAGATGTTCCGAAAATCAATATGGTAAGTACTGTATTACGCGAAATAAGGTCAAACTGAAGGGTTTCGAGCACATAAACGCAACAGAAACTGTAATTAAAAACGTGAAAAACAAGAAGTTTCGAAACCCACCGCAGGATCCATGCGAAAAACAGATATTTGATTCGTAGATCAGATTTTTTACCTTAATAAGCTTTACAAATTGGTTGAATAATGGGGAACCAAAGATTGTTCAATCACCACGCATCCCGCTCTAGCGATCTACGCTCTATCGGTATCCACACGAATTGTGGCGCCCTCCAAACCCGGGTCAGAAGTTTGGGGTCCACAATACATACACAATATATGAACCTGTATGTAAGATACCATTTGCAATGACTCTGCTTTACACATCCACGGATCGCAACAGGTTAAAGTATGAAAACAAGCCACAATCATAACTTTTATTACAACGTACCAAATCCCAACTAATTTAACTTACAACTGATAATAAAATTATTCTTACAATCTTACTATCTCTCTACCGAATGAAGCTCATGCTAGCTCGATCCAACTCACACTGGAACCTTAGCCCGCACTTTGGACAGAGGAACTTCACTATCATCCATATCATTTTCAACTGTAAAATTTATAAAAAGATTTGCAAGAGTGAGCTAACTAGCTCAGCAAGTCATGACAACGATAACTGAGGTTAAACAATGATCAAAAGAGATGATTCAGAGGAATCAAGTTTCTTTTTTTTAACTATTCATTAGAATTTCATATTCATTTTAAGTTTTAAAAAAACAAGGTTAGGCTGCTGATCAGTCACGCACTAACCCCGAGCGAAGCATACAGCTCTACTCTACGAACTGGATCCAAGGCACACATTGGCCTAATTCGACCACGAATCTGGTCCACATAAAGAAAACTATCCAATTCTAAAACAATTTAGTGTAATAAACAATGTAATTTAATAAACAAGATCATAATCAACAGCGATAAAGCATTGGTATAAAAGCGTAATGCGATTCATGAGTATAACAGGGGTATATTAGGGTATGTATAAGAAACAGTTTTCAGCCTGCAAGAGGATCAGGTATTAGACAAATAATGATTTTTCAAGGTATAGTTCTTTGATGTTATAAAGAATGGCTGGAGTATAAAAGTTTCTGTATTTTCAAACAATTTTTGTTCTAGTATTTGGTGTTTGGTAATTATACATTTGGGGAGTAGTATCATATTTGTGTGATTTAGTGTATGGTAAATCAACAAGAAATGGTTCACAAAGAATAAGTCTTACGGCTCAAAGATCAAATGAGGTGGCTCAGGTTCAAGGCTGAAGGATTCAAAGTATTTGGAATATAAAACAGAGCTATTTTGAATACTTAACAATATTTCACGAGAGAATTTAGAAACATCTGCATTATATCTTGAAAAAGGTTTAGAAGTACTTGCCTTACAGGGCTTTACAACTATTACTGATCAACTCTGAGCCGACTCTGCCGCTCAGGCTTTAACGTTCAACCATTAGACCGCATTAGATTCGACTTCGACACTCAGTTTTTTCTGTTGAAACTCTACTGAGCTCGTTGAATGACTACTAGGTCATCTTTAGTCCAACGTCCACTTTCGATTTCTCGACTAGAACCTACAGGGTCGAAACACTATATGTTAAACACCCAGTTATGCTTGACATATCCTTGCTAACCACCTACCCATACTATAGCATATTCCTACTCGTAATTATTCATACTAGAATAATACAGACAACAGTTAGGGTTCACATTCTCGAAATTGATCTAGTGTTCATTTTTCAGAAAAATACGTATACTCGTCAGTTTATAAAATTAGGGTTACTGTGTTTTGGACAAAACATACAACACAACATACGATCAGGTTCTGTATAAAACATAAGTATATGTATTTACTTATACTCGCTCGACGTCCTGATAATCCTCAGATACACTCCCGTATTTCCGTAGTTCGATTTTCCGGAAATCGGACAACCCCTTTGTTTATCGGACTACCCGTCGAAACATCATCGAAGTCAATAACACAAATCACAATCCAACTTCCACAATTCCACAACCATTCCGATACGAAACTAATTACACGACTCATTTTATTTGTTTTAGAAAATTAGGATTCAGAATAAATTCATCATCGTCCACCGTCGGCTCGCCGACGCTCATCGCCGACGGCGATAAAATTCGCGGATACCCGATTAAATTCGGGTCTCCAACGCAAATTCTACCGATTAATCCTTGAATAATTAAAATAAATTTCCGACTGATCATCAAAATTTTATTCAAATTAAATAATATAATCATCATCGAATACTTTACCAATAGTTCGCAATCACAGCTCGGACACTAAAAGAGTATTCAAATTAATCGAACACACTTATACCAGTCGCAGCAACACAGAAGGCAACAGAGCAATACACAGGAAACACGTATATATGCGCGGCACCATAGCACCGCCATGCCTCATCGGAAACCCGAGGAGGCGGAAATAACCACGGCGACCAGACAGCCACACACACCAGAAATCAACACAACCATAAAGCTTATATATATACATATATGTAAATATAATCCAAGCAACAGGGAAAATAATCGGGAGGGCTAGCAATTACCGGAAGTAAACTAAGCAACTAGAGGAGAAGCGAGAGCATGAACTCGCGAACAGAGAATGGAAAGGGAGATTAACAGAAAGAAGAAGAAAAAAGAAAAGGGCGAGAGAGGATGAAATCACAGGGAACAAAAATGAGAGAGAGAGCTGAGGAAATAAGATTAAGTTGGGTGTTTATTGGGTTGATTTGTGTGCTCCTAACACGTGTCTAACAATTTGACACTTACCCCCCTGATAGCTAGTCAGTTTGTATCAATTTTACCCTTTAACGATACAATATCGCGAATAAATATTAATCGAAACAATTCCGAAATAGTCTTAAAGTTTTACAAATATCCCGAAGCTAATAAAATACAAATTTCATAATTTTTAAAGCATCTTTGAAACGCAGTTTATACCCGTATTTCACAATTAACGAACCGAGGTGCATTTAAAACAAATTCAGAAAATTGTGAAAATAATCTTATAATATTATAAATATCCCGAAGTAAATAAAAACATAATTTTTATAATTTCAACACAATTTTTGAAATGCCACGTATACCCGCTTTTATCAATAAAATGAAACAACGCGCGGGTAAAATTAATCCCAAAAATTTCCAAAATAATTTTAAAATTCTCGGAATATTCCAAACATAAATAAATATGAGTTTCATAATTTTTGAAGAATTTTAGAATTAAATATAGATTTTACAAATAAAAACAATCAGAAAATTATTTAAAGATAAATAATTAATAAAATATTGATTTCTCAATTTTATAAAATCCCAAAAATATTTATTGTAATTATAAAACCATAAAACAATTTTAAAGATATTCCAAATATTTATGCAATTAAATTTGCACTAAATCCACTTTTGAAATTGGAAAATAATTCAATACGACTCCACAATTAATCCCGTGGACAACCCGGTACACCATAATTCACACATAGATAATAATCAAACAACACATAGTGGTTAAAACCAATACACATATTTTATTTATTTAATAATCCCCATAATCACATATTTGAATAATTCAAAACTACACGAGTCGTTATATCCTTTCTCCCTTAAAAAGATTCTGTCCTCAGAATCTGGTTTAACTATACAAGTGAGGATATTTGCCAAGCATATCTGACTCTAATTTCCAAGTAGATTCTACTACTCGAGGTTTCAAACGTACTTACTATGGATATACTCTCATTCCAAGAACTCGCCTTTAACGATCAAGAATTTGGATCGATCACTATATGCAGAATAAACTTAGACAAGAGCTCATTGGCTCCTAACCAATCGCTTAATTTGAATCTGATATTTATCACCTTAACATTGACACGCAGAACACATTATATGTACATACTGCTATAACAGTAATATCAACTCATGAACAACTTTATCTATATTTATCAATACCTCGAATGGTCTACTAAATTAGGACTTAACTTGTCCTTTCTACTTAGACTTATCCAATCTCTTTCAAGACGAAACTTTTACTAACACTACTGGTCCTACTTCTATATTCATACTCTCTCTCGATACAATTTTGCCTTCTTTCTTTGTCTACTCCGAGCTGCTTCAATCAATATTACTACGCTCTTGGTGTGCTGAATTAACTTAGAATTTGACAACTTTCTTTCTCCCACTTTATCTTAATAAAAATGGGGACCTACACTTGCGTTCACATGAAGCTTGGTAAAGCGGTATTCCAAAGCTGACATCGCTGATAAATGATTATTCCAGTGTTTCCTTAAAACTCAACCTCTCAACATAACTTACATTTCCTCAATCACTTCCGTACTTTGACTCTCCGTTTAAGGATGATAAGAGGTGCTCGTTTTCAACTTGGTTTCCAAACATTTAAACATCTCTTACTATTTTCCATCAGTTAAGGCTGAAAAGTAATCTCATATATTCACGTATTATCACCTTTAAGTATTTGAACTTCAGATTCCACTCTTTCCAATTCGTTTATTAACCCCTCGGTGGTCTTAATTACATTCAATCCTTTCTGTCGGCATAAGGCATCTGTTATCATACGGCTTCGCTTAGGTAGTTGTTAATGGATTAATTCAGAATCTTTTGTTAACCTTAGTCAAAATTTCATTCTTGAAGACTCACGTATAGTTGTTTTCCTTCTGATTTTTTTTTCAACAATATCACTGGTACATTTTACGATTCGCTACTTGTAAGATCACTCATTGGTATACCTTGTCCACTAGGCCTCCAATACTTCACTGTAATTCTTTGACATGTCTAACACTTCCTAATCCATCTTGAAATTTCCTTCTTATACCTGGTTATCACTATTTTTCTTTATATTTCCGTATATCTTGGCATTTCTTCAGTAAATTAAATTAAATACTTTATATTGTGAATTCTATGTGGGATCTCATTTCTTAATCCTTCTACTTATAGCATCCAAGTGCTGGAAGAAAACTTGGGGATATCGTGATCGTTCTCCTGGGCGCATAAATTTCTTTTGACATCTTATCTTTCCTTTCACAACTTCAACTGAAAGGTCATACTATCCATCCTTATACCTTTTGGATTATGAACTTTAGCTTCCAATTCCAACTCCTAGAATTCTATAGTTAATTCTTCTGGTGCAGTCTTTATGTGCATTCTCTCCTTTTTGCTTATCGCTTGCCACTACATTTGCTTATCCTCGTGAATACATACTTCAAACTTTTATGGTTCGTATAGATCTTACACCTTTCTTCATACATATCATGTTTCCTAATCTTTCAAAACAAATATTATTACTGTTAATCCCAATTATGAGTAGGATACTTTTGCTCATAAGGTTTCGGTTGTCTGGGTGCATATATAATAACTTTATTGTGCTACATCAACTCACATCATATTCCCTTATGAGAAGCATCACTACAAACTACCAAATCTCCTTGATACTTTTAAAATGATAAAGCAGGTGCTGTAACCATTCTTTCATTTAACTCCGTAAAACTTTCTTCACCCTTCTCTACTTCATATAAACTTCTTGCTTTTCCTGGTTAGCTTCGTCCAGGATATTGCAACTTTCAAGAAATCTTGCACAAATTTCCGATAGTAACCGACCCATGATAAAACTTCTTACTTTTGTTGGTGTTTCTGATCTATTTTTATTCATAGTAACTTTAATTTCTACTGAATCTCTTTTGATCTTCTCCACATTGACTATTTATACTAAGAACTATATTTCATACAACTTCTTTCTTCTTCAACTTCCCGGTTATCATTAAATGATTTGCATGGTCCTCCTGTTGACTTTAAGTATCACAACTACAGTTTATCCAGATATTCCTTAAAGGTTCGGACCATCCAATTCAAATATATTGGTATATTGGTTAATCCAAATGACAATACGAGAACAATACTTAGTTCTGAAAATTATCTTTGATATATCCATGGGTTTAATCTTCAATTGGTGAAATACCAAGTCTTAAATCAATCTTATAAAAGTACTTTGCTTCTTTCGTTTGATAAAACAAATCATTGGGTCGAGGTAACAGATACTTGCTTTTGATAGTAAACTTGTTGAGCTTTCGCTAGTCGACGCATAATCTCATACTTCCATCCTTCTTATTAATACTTAATATCGGTGCACCTTATGGGGTACACTAGGTCTAATCGCTTCTTCTTCTAGCATTTCTTGCATCTACTTTGCTAACTCCTTCATTTTGGCTGGCGCTATTCTGTGCAGGGCCTTGGACACTTGTTTCATTTCAGATGCTAAGTCAATCATAAACTCAATTTCTCTACCTGGAGGAAATGTTGGTAATTCGTCTGGAAACATGTCTTGAAATTCATTAATTACTATAAAACCTTCAAATTCTTTTTACTCCTGACTTCTATTCATAATCACCATAGTGCTTACCTTTTGATCACCGTAAATTCTTGGCTTAAATCATCGTTAACAAATTCTTTACCTTCCTTCATCTTCTGAACCTTGTCACATTCTCATTTGGCATCTTCAGAACTATCTTCCCTCACAACGGTCTATTTAGGCATCACGCTTAAATAATTAATCCATTCCATAGAGTAATGTCAAATTCTCCTATCTTAAATAATATCAAATCCTCACAAACTTGTTGCCAGGAATCTCAATCCATTGGTACTTACTTATTTACTAATTACGCGTTCTTAAATTTTCTAGTCCTTTTGTCATAATTTTATCAATCCAACGGGGTACATTATTTTATCAACAATACCTTGGGGAAATAAATAATCACGTTGCTTCCATATCTTTCAATACTTTAACACATAAGGTATTCACCATAATCATCCATGTCATCACGTCCGTATTCTGAATAACATACTTCACAGGAAAATCACAAATACTCGTTCTCGAAGACGTATTCCTTATTGGAGTAGATTCCCTTGGCTCTTAGTGGATCCCTGACTGGGGCTAGTGATTTACAATCCTCGCCATATACCCTTGTTTCTTTTCCATGTATGAGAGGTAGATGGAACTTCGTCCACTTAGTTCATAATACGTTGATTTTTTTTTGAAAAAATTTTGTAAAGAATGACGGTATAACGAAATAACTAGAAGGATTCATAATTCAACAATGAAGGTATAAAAATTCATCCAAACTTTGTTTAAGTTTTAAGTTTCAAGAAAAGTAAGGATCTTGGATATAAATATGGTTTTAATGATTGGTTTGATATTATCTTGATGTTTAGTTAGTTAGTATTAAGGTTGATGTTTGTTGCCTCAAGAACATGATGTTATTGAGAGGATTTAGTTTTGAGATGATGATATGGTGGTTGTTTATGGTTGCATAATGATTTAGGACGAAAACGAAACTCGAATCGTAATTGTATCCTCGTTAAAACGAACAAATCACAATTTAAGTTTTCTGCAGAAGTTCCCGAATGTATAAACTGTATTTTCTTGAAAGGTAAGACTTAAATATTATAAAAAATTTTATGAGGATCTTTTAGGGGCTTGAATCGCTTGATTTTGATTTATGGATCAAAAGTTATGACCGTTTTAGTAAAAGTGATTTACGCGACAAAAACTGCTACACATTATGAACTTTGTAAATAGAAATGATCGACTTACAAATATTTAAAAATCATGAAATTTTTACAAAAAGTAAGAAATAGAGTTTATTAACTTTCATAAAAATGTCAAGTAAAAATATTGAGTTTTTATTTTTATAAAAATGTCGGAGTTGAGGTCGCGTGGAGTAAAAACACCCAACGCAACCCACTGTTACAAAACTGCCACTTCGGGATTTTCACCCCTGTTAACAGAAAACCATTTTCAAATGATGTGTTTTAAATTTTGTCTAGATCGCGCACGCAAAAACGGTGCATCAATTGAGTTAACGGTTTGAGAGATATCAACGTTTTAGTGAAAGCGGTTTGAATAGTAAAATACTGTAGTTGACCGAACTTTTGAAATGCTTTTCACCTAATTAAATTCATTTTATCAAAATAAAACTTTTATAATAAATATTAAAAGCACTCAAGAAGCTCTTCGAGGTGGTTTCGTATTAAAATATTAATTTTATGATTTATTAAAAATGTTAGAGTGCGAGTCGTGTAACAGTAATATTCGGTAAAGTCAACTCTAGAAGACTACTTTGACCGTCCGTTTCGACCAAGGATTGATACTTATTTCGAGTCGGTCGGATATTGAAAATTATGAAGTATTGTACTTATTAGAAATATAATTTGGTGATGGAATTAGGAATACTGATTAAGATTATGATTTTTGTTGATTAGAAAACCCGGAACGAGAGGAAGTCGGGAAACGTATCTTGGACTTCAGACAAGTTTTTAAACCCTACCTTTTAAGAACTGTTGTGTTGTGATTGCTTTTAAATACTGCAATATATGCATGGTAAATGTTTTACGGTGATTTACAAATTGTTATATATTGAATCATAAGATATGATGATTTTGGTATAATAAAAGTACCGGATTTGAAACGATATATTTAGACCAAGGATTGGTCGGTGTAAGTCTATAAAAACCGGGAAGTATTCCGGAGTTGTTATATTTGAGAAATGTTAACTCTAGAGAGTAGCGTGACATGTATATAGTAGACCGAGAGTCGGTCTCTATGTATATTATAATAAAAAAACCCGAGAATCATCCGGATGATGTTTTGGACGATCAAAAGTCCATTTTTATTTTATATCAAGGGACTCGATGTCCACTTGCGAAGTATTAAATACCTCGAATTTATTTAAAAACAATTTCCAAATATCATATTCCCTCAACTATATTTAATCACTCGAATAATTAATATTATTTCGGATATTCATTTTAAATAGGAGAAGTATACTCCAACAATTATTTGTTTTAAACTCGATTACTTATATCTATTAAAGATTACTCTAATTATTTAAACATAAATTAGTTGAGGAATATTATTTTAAATATTCTTTTGAAACATAATCATTCGAGGTCGAATTATTTAATAAATAATATTTAATTATTAATTATTTATTTAAACGATTTAATATGATTTAAAAATCATAGAACCTATTTTAAAATACTCATGGATTTCAGAAAATCATTCGAATACTTTCAAATCGTCGATGAATATATCTCGACTTTTTTTAAATATTTAGAAATAGTTTCAAAGGAAACTTTCCCCTTATTTATTTATCTGTTGGAAACGGTCAACTCACATTATCTTAGTACTTCATCCTCTGATAATTCTCGGAAGTACATATATATACATATATGAGATAAGTGGTGCCTATCAACAAGCAAAATGCTTAGGGAACTTCAATATAGTAGAGATCAAGTACTTCGTGGACTAGGGAGACTGCCATATTAATTTTCCGTGTGAGAAGGTACCATCGGTACTGAAGGACATACGAAGTATGAAAAACATACCCGGGTAGAATGGGGAAGCATATAAAGCCCGAATGCGGCTTGGGTAACAACCAGGATGTTAGGAATTCGTCCATCTAAATATAGAAAAATTATGCCGTTATACTACTCATCATCGTATCTCGGGGGCTCCGATAAATGTCCTATTCTTCCAAAATGGAATTGTGATGCAATACCGTAACGCAAGCCTAGGTGCTGGGTTTACCATTAAGGTATTTGCATAATAATAAAAGAATTGTTTTTGAAAGAAGGTGTGTATCACCAAGAAAAGACTTTGAATAAATATGTATCCTTGTACGGATTAATATAATTTCCTTTAACAGTATTTTCATACTATCGATTATTATGGCTGAGCATTATTGCTCACTCTTGCTTTCTTTTAAATGTCATAACACAACAGATAACCAATATGCCGGTGTGGGACTTGGTCGCTTGCACTCATGGGGAGAATCCCTGGCAGCTTTGTCTCAGGTGGGCCAGAGTATCAGATAGGTATAAGATATCAGTCGTAATTATTATAACTTCATGTAGAGGTTATGAATAATTGTTTGAGATCCTGTAAAGTACATTTGAATTTAATAATAGATGATACTTGATGTACGTCGTTTCTAAGGCTATAACTTGTGAGTGTATGAGACTGGGGGTCTATGATATGGAATTATTGGATTATTGAGTTAATACAGGTTATACATTATTGAAGTATTGCGTGACGACCCAGATTCCTGACCCCAGATTTTGGGGCGTTATAAAAATGGTATCAGAGCAATAAGTTATAGTACTCAGAGACGAGAGTGTTAGGAGTTTGTCTAGATGCGAGATTGTGTAAGAGCTCATATAAAGTTCATCATTGGACTACCAGATGTAGCCCCAATGTGTAGGTTAGGATAAGCGAATATTTGAGGTATTAAAGTGTGACTAATAGAACTGTTGAAGACTATCAGAATGATGAGGAGAGAAACAATAATCATATATGATTTGGCAAGGATGTGGATGTAAAACTCGGAGCTGAGTCTCCAGGGCATTGGGGGTAAAAATGGTATTACCAACACCATATGTTCATTTGGATAACATGAGCCTTGTTACTCGTAGTTCTTTATAGGTTGCACATGAAGGGGGCATCACATGTAAAAACCATGAAGTCTAATTATTAACATACAACTGAGGTTATTGACCCAAACTAGTTAAAGGATCATTTTACCAATGAGCATTTGAATACCGTATGAATAACGAATTCAGCAGATATAGTATCCAATATACCCTTGAGGATTTTTATTTTCATTAAGGAAGATTTGAATGTAATACACAAATGTTATCATTAGACAAGTACACTACATGATATTACTAGGGCGCTTAACATGAAGGGTTATGATGGTTTAACTCAGAGATCAAGAGAGTCGCGACTTGATGGCATGTCTTAATTAAATATCGTACGATTACAACAAGTGATGATTCGATCTTAGAACCTTCTAAAAGGATAGAACAATGTGTCTAGAGTGGAATTTTTGGTAGATATGATGTCAGAGACTACGTATATATACTCATAGACCTCTAATATTTCTGATAACATATGTTCAATTACACACACATGCCACCGAACTTATGGACTGCGTTGAGATCCCTAAGAGATCTCTTTGATCTGTTCCCAGGGGAACCGGCCACTTGTAATTAGTAATGGATGCATGTAGCAAGCCCCTATCGGTTTAACAGATTCTTTTGGAATATTTCTGGTTAAGGTCTTCGAGGTAAAACACCGGAATGACAGATATACGTGTGAAAGTCAAGATAGTAAGCAATTTTAAAATGATGTTGAAAGAGACACTAGTTGAAACATGGAATTACAAAGACGAAGAGGTGGTACTACTCTCAGAAGGATAATGATGAGAGTTAGGATAATCGGTTAAATATTTTGGCACCTACTCACTGTCACACTACTCCCTTCAAACTGTTTATCATTTGCATTGCCTTGATAAGTTATATCAGGCAATCATTTTAGTTCTCTACTTTGAACTTCTGATGTGACCATCTTGAATAATCTTTTTCCGCATCAGGACTTGTTCAATTCCTTTAGTTAATCCATGTACTTTCATTCATAGATTATGATCTTCTTGTTCAGCTCAGAGCTATTTATACTTTATTTCAATTATCCAAGGAATTTTAATAAATTTTCCTCAATTCATCGATGAATATTTATAATGAATATCTTCATTTGATTCTTCTTTCTTACTTACTCTTCTCAGTATAGATTGTAAATATCTAACAAATTGTTAAAAACATGGATGATCTAATATTCATAGATTCCTTGGGAATCCATTCCTTCTATTCGGGATGAGATTGTATATTGAACTTTGAAATTATAGTAAGGGTATCAATTTGATATTGGTATTCTGAATTCAATTCGAATTGAGACCCAATAAAGTATGTGAACGAGGGCATCTTTGAGTGTACCATTTTATTAGAAAGGAATATTTGATGAGGGGCTATCAATTGTTCTGATGCCAAGAGCACTCGATTCAGAGTTATAATTTCCTTTCTCGACCCAAATTTGAAAACTCTTTATTCTGAAATTGTCATCCAGGTAGCCACAAATTCTTTAGTGGTTACTATATTGAGATTTTCTTTTTTTGAACAAACTGAAATATGCTTAGTTGCATAGGTTCTCATGAAAGACTAGTTAATGTCCTAACTAGTCGAAATTTTGATTAATACGATGAAAGCCTAGCTAATCATCCTAGGTAGTTGCTATGTGCCAAACCAATTGAGCTGCCCATTTTCTTAGCCAGTTGATAATATTTCTTAATATGGACTAGTTATTATTTTGCTTGTTTCACTTCCAATCAAATTTTTATTATTCCATAGTGCATTATATATGCAAAATTTAATTGTTGATAATTTTTTTAAAGAATGATTTAATTGAGACCTAACTAGGTCGCCTACTCAAAAGAGAATTCATATTTAATTTTTATGAAAAAATTTGTTCATGAAATATTCTATTCTTTCGTATATAGAAAGAATATCCAATTAAAATCATAAAGTGATTGAAGATACTTCCTTATTTGTTAATCGCTAAATAAAATTCTTTCTTTCGAAATAGCATCTTTTTGACACCCCAATGATTAACCTTTTGAGAATGTTATTCGAAATTTCTTTCATTACTCGAAAAGAAAAGTATTCTTTCATTGGGAAAATCTTACAAGTATTGTTCGTATGATGTTATTATTCAGCAATCATTGCTTTCAAGGAATATTCTCTATAACATCATAATATAAAATTCTAAGGACATGAAAGGATAATCCTTATTGTATTCTTCCTTCCAAGTTATAAATCTTTTGAGTGTTGTGACTCTTTTATTCGGAGCTCATTATTTCTTCAGATATTAGATTTTGAAATCTTGTTACTAAATTACATCGATATCGTGAAAATCATTCTTCCAAGGCTAATTGCCTTCCGAACAAAGAGAGGTATAGTTAATAACCGATTGTTGTAATATGAGATTGAAAACTCAGTGCTATGATGGTGCAATCGAAGCATTGTGATGAGTAAGTTATTTTGAAAAGGGAATACCATGTTTGGTTATCATCCTAAGGATCTTTAGCATGATTATAGAAGAATGATAATAAAAATACCAACGTGATTAGTGAGGTACGCTTCTATGAAACACTATCGGGATAAGTACTAATGAATTCGGGAAAGACCGAGCATGTATGAATTCGAGGAATACGATTTTGTGTGAAGTATAATGATATGACTATGCGACTTAAGGACCGTGACATAAGGTATTCTAATAATAATCTAGAATAATCGCGATAAGGTTCGCACTGAAAGGGACAAAAAGTTTAACTTATGAGGAAAATTTGGAATTTTTTTTTACTTACATTGAACACGAGGTAGAGGATACAGTCAAATTGATCAAGAGTTATGATTGAAAAATCTATTGTCATAAAGGAAAGGCCAATGTGGTGGCCGACACTTTAAGTAGTAAAAGATAGATTGAGGATAACAAATTTCAGGACAACTGATGAGGAGGATCGCATGAATGAATTTGAAGTAAGGCAATGAGAAGAGTACCCTTTATTACGTAACGGGAAGGATTAAAGACAACTAGAAACTTAAGAGAATACTAGTCATGACCAAATATGAAAAGGGATGTCATTGAGTGGGTAAGTAAGTATTTCACATGGTTGAAAATGAAAACAGAAAGGTGAGGATTAAAAATTTTAGCGATTGCGACTTGTAAATGACCCAAATGGGAGTAAGAGTTTATTATAATAAATTCTAGAGGAGGATTATCAAGAACCAAGTAAGCCGTCATGCTATTTTAGGATTTTGAGTAATGGGTTAAATAAGACCGCTTATTTTATTATTCAAATGATAGATCTCCGCTCTATAAAACTGTTATGAACGTGGAAGAGATAATTGGTGATGGAGAGACCCCGTGATATCGCGCCATGCAAGGACCCAAGAATTAATTTCACAACCGGATTATTTCCCAAGATATTTCACGAGAAAGGACGAACAGAGGCACGACTTAGAGCTCTAAAAATTGACAAGTAAAATGGGAGGACTATCCAGACCTTGAAGATACGTCTATCGGCTTTCCTTTTATTTATAACGGTTAGGAGAATCGCCTATCGTTGATAGAAAATTCGTACAGATATACTTACCAGCTAGCATACAGAAAATAGCCATCGATATCCATTATGATGGACAAAATGGAAAAATGAAGGATGTCATTGTTAGAGTTGACAAAAGGCAGAGAAGATCGTACTTGCCCTTTTAAAAGGGCCCTAGTAGCAGTTCCCAATAAACGTGAATACGTCTAATGCGCTAGAGAGAATAATGAATATGACCCGAAAGGTATCGTAGTATATAAATATTATACGAGGAATGATTAAAGAAGTCTGGCCGATAGCGGAAGCTGAGCGTTCCACGATTCTGAAGCGTATCAATCAATTGCGTATGAAATGGCGCTTCCTTCAAGACGGCAACAGGACCCGACGTGCCTTACATTACTACAGAAAGAAATGTTAAATTTGGCACTAAGCATGTAGCATGAGACAAGCGTGTAAATATGCAATGAGAACTTCTTACATAAAATAATCGACAGAGATGATGCGCCGAAATGAGCAAACGTTAAGGAACGAAACTCTAGCACTAGTAAGAGTGATGGAGGGGGAAATGAATAAGTTGAAAGAGCATTCCAAACACTAGAAGATGCGCTAATAGTCCATATTATAGATTTTTAAGGAAGATAAAATGACCAATTGACGTTAATAGAATTACCGATAATAACGAGTTATCATGTGGGCATTGGAACGGCTACAAAGCTTTGTACGGAAGAAAGAATCGTTCTCCCTTAGATATGGAAGAAGTTGGTAAGTAGAGGATACTGGGACCATAGTTGAGTCAACAGACCAAAGGAATTCCTAGAACTTATCAGAACCCAGCTAGTTGCAGCCCAGGATGAACAATAGAGATATGCAGACCCGAACTATAAAGACAGAAAGTATGAAGTAACAGACCAGGTATTGTTGAAAGTGCCTCCCGGGGAGGGAGTGATGAGATTCGAAAGAGAAAGAAATGTTGAACCCAAGGTTTATTGGACCGGTTGAAATCTTTAAAGGACTAAGAGATTTGGCTTATAAATTTGCACCATCGTCGAACAGTCGCCAAGTTTAAAAAGAGTACCACAAATCAATGTTAGGAAATTTAACCAACAATGCCAGACATATGATTAGAAGTGAGCTAATAAACTTGCATCCAGACTCAGCATATTGGAGAAACATGTAGAGATCATAGGTCTAAAGGAACGAGTACTCTGAAATATATTTGACGGATGAGTGAAAATTTTATAAAGAGATCAAATGCTGCAAAGTCAATGTGGGAACTCGAGGTTGTCATGTGAGAAGCATATTTCTGCCTGTTTCTAGACGGATTCGAGGATGGAACCCTTCTAAGGGGGAAAACTGTAAAAACCCAAATTTTTGACATCGGTAAAAACCTTTATGAATAGTAACCTTGCAATTTAATAAAAACTTTTGCGACCACACCATATACGAGTTTTTAATTTAAGATTTTGAGTTGATTTTGTGATTATACGTACCAAATGAGTGTATGTAAACGCTATTAGTTTTCGAAGAAAGCAGACTTTAAAAAATGACCGTATCTATGAACCATCAAGGATTACGAGAATCAGAATATAATTACAAATTTAAAATCCTAAAAATTCATATCTGAGTACGTTACTTTAAAACATAAAGAATGTATAAGAAAGAATTTACACCGTGAACCGTTTACGAGAATTTATTACGAAAATGAATAAGCGACCCAGCGAACGCGTAAATGAATCAATAAATGTATCAAACCAAGATAACTATACTAGCTGACTAGAGTAAGAAATTAACCATGGTCAAGTAACCAAATAGTAACCTAACTAGATAGAATGATAACCTAAAAGCTACTAAATAGTTATCTAGGATCTAAACCAAGTAGAATAACTTGCAACCTAGGATGGTGATCCAAGATTTTTATTGATTTAGTAGTACTAGGAGATATACAAAATCATATCTCACAAATCTTTCAAGGGAAGCAATTCAAGAAAGCCAACAAAACTCTCTCTCTCTCTCTCTCTCTCTCTTCAAAACACAATGTTGATTTCAAGAACACCATGGAAAGAAAAATACATCTCTCATGTTTGACTCATTCAAAAATCACCAAATTTTTACCAATCCTCTTTCATATCATGGGTATATCACGCAAAAAATTTCAACCCCATCCATGAAGTTTTCAATTTTATAAAAATGTTTGAAGTTGAGGGTGAATAGTAACTCTGAAAATCACTAACCTGTTTTCTTGATTTTTCATGGAAGTTTAAGACTCCTAAAACTAGAACAAGGCTTCATCAAAGATATTAGGACTTTATTAAGTATTAAAAAGCTCCAAGGAAGGTATAAATATTCATCTAAACTTTGTTTAAGTTTTAAGTTTCAAGAAAAGTAAGGATCTTGTATAAAAGTTTGATTTTAATGATTTGTTTAATATTTTCTTGATGTTTAGTAGGTTAGTATTAAGATTGATGTTTGTTGCCTCAAGAACATGATGTTATTAAGAGGATTTAGTTTTGAGATGATGATATGGTGGTTGTTGATGGTTGCGTAATGATTTAGGATGAAAACGAAACTCGAATCGTAATTGTAACCTCGTTAAAACGAATAAATCACAATTTAAATTTTCTGCAGAAGTTCCCGAATGTATAAACTGTAGTTTCTTGAAAGGTAAGACTTAAATATGATATAAAATGTTATGATGATCGTTTAGGCGCTTGAATCGCTTGATTTCGATTTACGGATCAAAAGTTATGATCGTTTTAGTAAAAGTGATTTACGCGACAAAAACTGCTACAAATTATGAACTTTGTAAATAGAAATGATCGACTTACAAATATTTAAAAATCATGAAATTTTTAAAGAAAGTAAGAAATAGAGTTTATTAACTCTTCAAGTAAAAATATTGAGTTTTCATCTTTATAAAAATGTCGGAGTCGAGGTCGCGTGGAGTAAAAACACCCAATGCAACCCACTGTTAGGAAACTGCCACTTCGGGATTTTCACCGCTGTTACCAGAAAACTATTTTTATATGATTTTTTTAAATTTTGTCTAGACCGCGCACGCGAAAACGGTGCATCAATTGAGTTAACGGTTTGAGAGATATCAACGTTTTAGTGAAAGCGATTTGAATAGTAAAACACCGTAGTTGACCGAACTTTTGAAATGCTTTTCACCTAATTAAATTCATTTTATCAGAATGAAACTTTTATAATAAATATTAAAAGCACTCAAAAACCTCCTCGAGGTGGTTTCATATTAGAATATTAATTTTATGATTTATTAAAAATGTTAGAGTGCGAGTCGTGTAATAGTAATATTCGGTAAAGTCAACTCTAGAAGACCACTTTGACCGTCCGTTGCGACCAAGGATTGATACTTATTTCGAGTCGGTCGGATATTGAAAATTATGAAGTATTGTACTTATTAGAAATATAAGTTGGTGATGGGATTAGGAATACAGATTAAGATTATGATTTTTGTTGATTAGAAAACCCGGAACGAGAGGAAGTCGGGAAACGTATCTTGGACTTCAGACAAGTTTTTAAACCCTACCTTTTAAGAACTCTTGTGTTGTGATTGCTTTTAAATACTGCAATATATGCATGATAAATATTTTACGGTGATTGACAAATTGTTATATATTGAATCATCAGATATGATGATTTTGTTATAATAAAAGTACCGGATTTGAAAAGATATATTTAGACCGAGGATTGGTCGGTGTAAGTCTATAAAAACCCGAAAGTATTCCGGAGTTGTTATATTTGAGAAATGTTAATGCTAGAGAGTAGCGTGACATGTATATAGTAGACCGAGAGTCGGTCTCTACGTATATTATAATAAAAAACCCGAGAATCATCCTGGTGATATTTTGGACCATCAAAAATCCATATTTATTTTATTCCAAGGGACTCGATGTCCACTTGCGAAGTATTAAATACCTCGAATTTATTTAAAAACGATTTTCAAAGATCGTATGCCCACAAATATATTGAATCACTCGAAAAATGAATATTATTTCGGATATTCATTTTAAATAGGAGAAGTATACTCCAGTAATTATTTGTTTTAAACTCGATCACTTATATCTATTAAAGATTACTCTAATTATTTAAACATAAATTAGTTGAGGAATATTATTTCAAATATTATTTTAAAACATAATCATTCGAGGTCTGACTATTTAATAATTAATATTTAATTATTAATTATTTATTTAAACGATTTAATATGATTTAAAAATCATAGAACCTATTCTAAAATACTCCTGGATTTCAGAAAATCATTCGAATACTTTCAAATTGTCGATGAATATATCTCGACATATTGTAAATATTTAGAAATAGTTTCAAAGGAAACTTCCCCCTTATTTATTTATCTGTTGGCAACGGTCAACTCACATTATCTTAGTACTTCATCCTCTGATAATTCTCGGAAGTACATATATATACATATATGAGATAAGCGGTGCCTATCAACAAGCAAAATGCTTAGGGAACTTCGATATAGTTCGATGTTCCAAGTATATGATATGATTCTTAAAATGACAAAGGAGGGGTAGAGATCCAGTACTTCGTGGACTAGGGAGACCGCCATATTAATTTTCCGTATGAGAAGGTACCATGGGTACTGAAGGACATACGAAGTATGCAAAACATACCCGGGTAGAATGGGGAAGCATATAAAGCCCGAATGCGGCTTGGGTGACAACCAGGATGTTAGGAAGTCGTCCATCTACATGTATAAAAATGATATCGTTATATGACTGATCATCGTATCTCGGGGGCTCCGATGAATGTCCTATTTTTCCAAAATGGAACTGTGATGCAATACCGTAACCCAAGCCTAGGTGCTGGGTTTACCATTAAGGTATTTGTAAAATAATAAAAGAATTATTTTTGAAAGAAGGTGTGTATCACCAAGAAAACTCTTTGAATAAAATACGTATCCTTGTACGGGTTAATATAATTTCCTTTAACAGACTTTTCATACTGTCAATTATTATGGTTAAGCATTATTGCTCACTCTTTCTTTCTTTTAAACGTCACAACACAACAGATAACCAATATGCCGGTGTGGTACTTGGTCGCTTGCACTCATGGGGAGAATCCCTGGCAGCTTTGTCTCATGTGGGTCAGAGTATCAGATAGGTATAAGATATCAGTCGTAATTATTGTAACTTCATGTAGAGGTTATGAATAATTGTTTGAGATCATGTAAAGTACATTTGAGTTTTAATAACAGATATTACTTGTGAGTGTGTGAGATTGGGGGCCTATTATATGGAATCATTTGATTATTGAGTTAATACAGGTTATACATGATTGAAGGATTGCGTGACGACCCAGATTCCTGACCCTGGATTTGGGGGCGTTATACTTTTATTTATCTTTCCTCCCTTTTGATTCCTTCATCCTTCTCTTTGCTCTGTCTTGAACCTTTAATTCCTGAAAACTCCCCTCGTTTTTCTTGGTATAATCAACTTTTCATTTTTCTTATCCATTGTAAAGGGTGTAACTAAATGGACAAGGATCTAAACAAACTTGTAGTAATATCACGCTAATTTCATTTAACTTAAGAATCTTAATAGTGTCCTTACTCTCTTCAAATCGCTAATTGCTTTAATTTCTGATCTGAAAGTCACATTGAAAAAATAACTTAATCTAATTGAAACCGATTACCATATAATTGACCTTCAGTTGATAAAATTAATCAATTAACTCTCTTAATTGATTAATTGAATCAAGTAATGACTAACTAGGTGAAATCAAAGACAAATTATATTAAGTCGGTTTAATTATAGAAACCTTTTTCAAAGACCGAAATCGCAATCGTTTGGAGTATCAAACAGGAATATTAATAACACATGAAAGTGCGCTTCGTGTTTCAAAAGTGTAATATTTTTAAAAAAAATTGAGCAACACCTCCTCTGTATTATTGACGTCCGGTCGAACTCAAGACGACACCAACAATCAACCAAACCACCAACAAGTACACCAATCAACAGTTATCACCCAAACTTATCATTTTACGATACTTTAACACGTAACATACTGATATCCACGTATACTACTAACTGACACAACATACACCTTTCATAAAACTTAATATCATAACAAACAATTAATTAATATACCCATACCTTTCCTCATTTCTTTCGGAATATAACAGAATATCACTAATGGATATTATTACAAAATTTATTCTACTATTTTTCAAAAACTTTATTCATTTATTCCAGAATCTTTCTAGTTTATGTTTCATTTCAAATGCCTTAATTAACAATTCATATTACTTATATCGGTTCATAAATCCGTTTTAAAGATATCTTTTAGTCTTATATTCAACTATTAATACTCGTATGCTGATACTTTTAAGAAACTATACTACATCTTTCAACTGATTAAACAAATAATATATTCTTGAAAATATATAATTATTCTCATTAGTTAACTTATTTAACTCCTGATAACCAACATATAGCCTCAACCAACACTATTCTATCTCGTAAAAAATTATTTGGTTTTAAAATGTTACTTTTTAAAAGATTTCGCAGTTGAATCGCTATTTCTTCATCTCTACTAATGTTTTTAAAAGTATCTCTCACAAAATTGGGGGTATACTTCACCTTCTTAACGTGATAATTATTTATCCGCATTATTGCCAGAAACTCCACTATTTGCTTCTACCATCAGTATATACTTTATTTCGCTTTCTTCCTTCTATGGTCGATCTGTCCAATATGATTTGATAACCAATCCATTTCATGTCAAAGGTTCTTAACTCGAAAGGTATATATTTTGTGAAGAACAACATTGCACCAAAAAAATTGGAATGGTATATAAATCAATAATTCATGATTGAAGAAGAAAGAATGAATGATGATTTAGATATGAATGAGACAACCATATTTGTACTCAAGATGGCCAGTCTTTTATACTATATGGCGTACAATACATTATTAGGTGGCTTCCCACCAGACTCTTCGCCATTCTGACAAAGCGTCACACCATAATATCGTTTGTCTTAGAAAGCAAAAATTTGAAGGGAAAATGATTTGAAAGGGATACAATACTATTCTTTTACCTATTGCCTCATAAAACTTATTAATGAAAGAATCTTATTCAAGAATCAAGGAGAATATACGTTGTAGTATTATAGAAAAGAATGATATCGTTGGTCTCCATTCACATTTCACTTACGTATACCTTCAGGGCTCATTTGATTAATAGATTCCAGTCCATGTCAGATAATAACTTCGGAATGCCTTCTGGAAAGCCTTCATAAATCCGTCAACTATGACAATTTTCCCAATTATTAGATCTTGCATTTCTAGCATCGTGCATTCATATTCAATACTTTAACAATTTGAACATAATCACTTTCTTACGGGATTTACCATCATAACTTCTAATTTCATCTATGCCGTGTGGAATAACCATCGATCATGCAACATATCGATTCATTTGATAGTAATAATATTATTTTTTTTAAATCTGGAGAATTCCTCAATTTCCTTCAATCATTTTATGTCTTTTTTTGGGTCAATGAATCTTTTTAAACTTTAGTAATTTCATAAATTAAATAGATTTAAATATTTCCACAAGCTAACTCTATTATTAATATTATTAAACAAGATTTGAAATCTGCTATTGGAAAAATTTTAAACTTCTTCGTAATAATGGGTCCACTTGACCCTTTAAATTGATAATACTAAGTCTAGAACTAGTATTCTAATAGATAATCTGATGCTTATAACAAACAAGAAACTCAAGTATTAATTTGACAACCAAATTTTAAAACTCATTCTGTTTAAAGAATTTATAGAAATTTTGTTAAGAAAATCTTTTTCCAAAACATGTTTTAAATTTTTGGAAAATCGCTCGCATGGTTGTCATTACTATATGAGTTGGCCAACTCATATATCTCCTACCTCTTGTTGGGTCCATCTGTTAGGTAATGAATACAACACAGAACGGGGGGTGAATGTGTTTTAGGTTATTTTTCAGCTTTTTGAACTGTTATGAATAGTGAACAAAGTAATCTGTCTTGTAGAGATAATATGCTTTAACAGGAATAATAAAACATGCACATGAAAACACTACCTTTCAAAACTCACTTCATTTTATATTAAAATCAAGTATGTCTTGCTACAAATTTCTGGGTTTTTGTTGATAAAGAACTCAGCTTCTCTCTTGAGAGTTATAAGATTTTCTAGATCTATTTTGTTACAACTCAAACAAAGTATCCAGTGTTTACTTTCTAGAACAGTAAATACTGGTTTTACACAGCATGCAATAGCATGTACTAAACTCTACTTTAAGTTAACTAAAACTTTCTATTTATGGCTTAGTGTATCTTTGCAAATCGTGCATGTCTATGACTTTACTTTGTTGGTTAATCTTGGCCTTTGATCTTGTATTCTTCAAGCTGCTTTTTGTAGACTTTTCAAATCAGTGATTGATTTGTTTGTTGATTGATTATCCTGGATATTTAATTGATCTGCATTTTATACTTTGAGTTTCATATCGAGATCTCCAGTTTGTCATATAAAGAACTCAACATCTCGATAAGTATAATGACTTATCGAGATCTCTTATTACTCTATAGTTGTTTTGACTTATCGAAGTCTCTAAGTTCTCTATAAGAGAATTATGCTTATCGAGGTCTCTAATCTTCATGTCTTCATTTTGGCTTGTCGATATCTCTAGTGCAGAAATGACTTGTCGATATCTCAGAGATCTCTAGTGATATTTTGACTTATCGATATCTCTGAGATTTCTAATGATAATTTGACTTATCGATATCTCCAATCTTCATGTCTTCATTTTGGCTTGTCGATATCTCTTAGTCTTGTTATAGTACAGGCATATCTTGCACAACAATCTCCCCCAATTTCTGAGAAGATTGCTTTTCACAAATTCATGCTTGTTAACAAGACTAACCCCAAGCTACAATGAACAATTTAAACTTTACATACAAATTGACAGAAACACGGTATTTAACATGGAGTGGTTATACAGGTTTTAACAAGGCATTCATTACCTAAAATCCTCATAGTTTGGCTCCATTCTAATGAGATCCTTAAGAGTCACTAACACTTCCATTTCTTCTATAATTTTAGTTCCTCTTAAAGCTTCCACAAGCTTGAGCCACTCATCTAATGAATAACCATTTAAGTAACCAGCTCTAAATTTAGAGAATCTGCCAACCTTTATGTTCAGAAAATGTCCATCTTTGGGAAGTCGCTCATCCCTTTTGCTTTAAGCTCATTTGATCTTTTTTCAATTCTTTCAAGTTCTTTTGCATACTTCCTATCTCTTTCTTCCTTTTCAGCCTTGTCCCTTGCAATTCTCTCATCCCTTTCTTTTACCCATACACAAAATACAGCTTGCTAGGCCCTTGTGATTGTATTCTTATCCTTCATCAAACTGATCACTCTTTTGAATTCTATGGTTGAAAGTGTGTCCATTAGGTCACTGGAAATTAAAGTGAAAGAACCATTATCATAATAAATTCTAATTTCTGTATTGGACACAACCCATATTTTGACTATTTCTTCAGCTAGCTGTTGAAAATAATTCAATAAACAAGGATAAAACATTTTTATAAAAGCGTAATGTAATTTATGAGTATCACCAGGGTATATCAATGTATGTATGAGGAATGGCTTCCAGCCTGTAGGAGAATCAGGTCTTAACAAAACAATGATTTCACAAGGTTTAGTTCATTGATATTAAAAGGTATGATTGAGTATAAGAGTTTCTGTATGTTCAAGCAATCCTGTTCCAGTGTTTGGTGTATGGAGGATATGTATTTGTGGAGTAGTATCGTATTTGTGTGTGGTTTAGTATCTGGTAAATCAACAATGGATGGTTTACAAAGAATAAGACTTACAGCTCAAGATTAAATGATGTGATCAGGGTTCATGACTGAATGATTCAAAGTACTTACAATATAAAGCAAAACTATTATGAATACTAGCAATATGTCATGAGAGAGTTTAGAAATATTTGCAATGTATCTCGAGAAAGGTTCAGAAGTACTTGCCTTATCTCAAATGATTCCAACTTCACTTGTACTTGTCTAATGATTCTATTCAACAACCACTTATCTACTTTTATATGCCTCACATCTATTCACTGATCACTTGCTTTATTTTCTACGCATCGATTCCATTTTCTGATCACATGCTTCCTTTTTCTATGTCTCACTTACTCTGCTAGGTATCATAAGTATCTATCAATATTCATTTCACATTATTCTAATCGTCACATAGACGTCATAAGGTTTTATCTACCCTTCGTTTCACCCAATTCCGATTTACGGATTAAAAGTTTTGACTAAACCAACCAATCAATAAGCACATAACCATATATCACATTAATCAGATAGCACGTAGCACATAGCATGCAAGGTATTCGATATAAATAATTTTTCAAAGAAGGTTTGGAGTAAAAATGATTCTTCTGGTATTTAATACGAATTTTTAAACATGTTTTGGAATTAAAACAGGTCTCCGAATCATTTTATAACAAATAACAGAGTTTGATTGCCAGAATCTGGCTTTAAAATCATTTTATAATAATTATCGAGCCTTGAAAATAATTTAAAATAATATTTTAAAGCTCAAAACTATTTTTCGGAATTTTTAAATCAAAATAAATAATTAAATTCAATTAAATAGTCAATTAAAATTAATTAATTAATAACTAATTAATCAATTAATATTTAAATTAGTTGACCAATTAAATAATTAGTAATCAACTAAAATTAATAAATTAAATAATTCAAATTTATTTTTGAACTAGAAATAATTTTCAGAATTAAAAATAATGAATTTTTGGAATTTTAAATAATTAAAAACAATTTTTGAAAATAATTATAAACATAATTCTAATTTTTATAAATTTATAAAACAGAAATCTAATATTTGTACAGTTTTAAAACAGAAGTCCAAGTTTTGCAAGTTTTGGCAAACTATAGGGGCTTATCTGTAATTTCGCCCCCGTCCCCGTCGTCCCAGCCGACGGTCGTCGCTTTTCCGGCTACATAGATTTAACCCAGAACTCGGCCAAAATCACAGGGATTAAACTATAATCATCCAAGAACTCAGATATGCACTTAAAATCATCAACCAATCAATGAAACGGACGGAATCTTCGCCTGAAAATCCCGCCGTCGGTTCGAACCATTTTCTGGCCAACCTATTCCAGGAATCGTCTGTTAATTTCGTTTCTACCATTCGATTGCTTGTTCCACGATCTATTCATTCATGTAACCAATTTCAACGGATAACCCTCAACAAAGAAACACAAAAATTCAATTGAAAATATTCATAGTTCATATAAACCCTAATTTCTAATTCCGAGAATCAAACACATATTTGAGCATGTTATTGAACTCCAAATCAGTCATATAATATACCAAAATGATCGGGAAGAAAAGATCTACAATATTCAAGCATCAAATCACACAAACAATATCTCGAACAAAAAATCATATTTTAATTCAAAATAATTCGAAATTAAATAAAAATATAGAAAATAACCTTTGATTCTGTAGTAAAACAAGTCCTTGATTCTGATAGTACTCTTCAATATCTTCGATTCGGTAACTTGAACTCCAAAATCGTATATCGTTAACGCCTTCAAATCTAGGTTTGATTATGAAGAACACTATGAATATACTGTATTTTCTCCAAAAATTATATATTTAACTGACTACAAATGATTTTCTGTACAAAATAACATACGGTAAGAGCTATCTATATTTACAGAATATTGGTAGCCCATTGGATAATATCGAATATAAAATAGTACGTTTATTTGAGAAAACAGATCCAAGACGGTACCGGTTTTAGGAAAATTATCCAAATCTATACATTTTGTAACTGCAGTATTGGTCGTAACGCTTTGGTTACAAGTACTACAAGAAGATAATATATATAGTTTAATAAAAAGATCCAGTTTCTAGAAAATACGGGTTTATCGATTTACCGAAACAAATTTTGTATCGAAAATATTGCACCGCGACCCGCACGGGGAAAACCGTACTCCGGATCGAAAAAGTTAAAACATGGAAAATGCTCGAAATATTGTAATTAGGTTAGGTAGGAGTTTTCCCGAGACTTACGGGTTATAAAAATGTAAAAACGATTGAAGTCTGTTGGTTCCCGATTATATAAAATAGTCTATAAATATTCAGAATTTTTTTTATAAGATCCATAAATCAATTATAACACCATATATCAACATAAAAATTAATAGAAAAATATCACAAATATCTATATTTTATTTTGGAACTATAAAAATTAAAATACTCAAATTATATCATATTTACACATCCAAACATAGATACCACTTAACAGAAAATTCATCAAAATTCATATAATAATCACAGAATATTTATTTATTGATAAAAATAATTACGCGATATATCCCAGATATTACATCCTTCCCCCCTTAAAAGGATTTTGTCCCTATCGCTTAAGCAATAACTAAGGGCACTATTTCACGTATATCACTTTTTAAACCTCAGGTTGACTTTTCAACCCTTGGGGTTCTCCACAAAAACTCTTACTAACTTTACCCCTTTCTTTCTTAACACTTTCTCTCTCTTCTCTATGATCCCTATTGGATTCCCAACATAGGATAACTCTGCCTGAAGCTCTATCGGCGCATACTCAATTACATGCCTGGAATCTGGATTAAAAATTTCTTAAGCATCGATACGTGAAAAATATTATGAATGTGTTCCATGTGCGGGGGTAACGCCAACTCGTATGCTACCTTGTAGACACATATCTAGGACTTAGCTTCCTTTCTTTCCAAATCTTGACAACCCTTTCCATGGTGACATTTTTAGTAACACTAGATCTCCTTCTTTGAATTTTATGTCCTTTCTGGATTGATCTGCATATTTCCTTTGACGATCCTGTACTGCAGTTAACCTTTTTTGGATGACTTTCACAACTTCTTTTGTCTGTGGCACCAATTCGGGTCCAAGTATCTTGCGTTCTCCTACTTTTTCCCAATATACTGGTGATTGACATTTACGTCCACAAAGAGCTTCATAGGGAGGCATTCCGATACTGGCATGATAACTGTTATGGTAAGCAAATTCCACTAAGGGCAAATGTTCATCCCAATTTCCTTTGAAATCAATGGCACAAACACGTAACATATCTTCAATATTTTGGACACTCCTTTCGTTTTGGCCGTCCGTCTGCGGATTATAAGCCGTACTCATAGTTAGTTTAGTTTCCAAACATTATTGAAAACTTCTCCAAAATCTTGAATTGAATCGTGGATCTCGATCCGATACAATAGACACAGGGACTCTATGACGAACTACAATTTCCTTTAAATACATGTGAACCACTTATCCAGTGAAAATCTTTCATTGATAGTCAAGAAATGAGCTGATTTGGTTAGTCTGTCCACTATAACCCAAATGGCATCGTGGTTCACTTTTTTCCTTGGAAAGCCAGCTATAAAATCCATAGCAATGTGCTCCCATTTCCACTCTGGAATCTCCAACGGTTGTAATAATCTACTTGGTCTCTGGTGCTCCGCCTTAACTTTATGACACATATAACATTTGCTAACCCATTCCGTAATTTCTCTTTTCATGTCTGGCCAAGAATAATTCTCTTTTAAGTCTCTGTACTTCTTGGTACTTCCCGGATGAATGGAATGCTTTGAACTGTGAGCCTCCTGTAGAATTTCATTCTTCAATTCTGTCACTGGTGGAATCCAAATTTTCAATGAAAATCTAAGAACACCTTGATCGTCCTTCTGAGTGCATAACTCTTCTCTAACCCAATGATTGATATCCTTATCCATTATTTCCTCTTGACATTTTCTTATCTTCTCTAATAATTCTGGACGAAAAGTCATACTATACATTTTTGCTTCATCAGGTTTTCAAATTCTTACTTCCAATTCCAACTTCTGAAATTCCTTGCTTAATGCATCTGCTACTACGTTTGTTTTTTTCTGGGTGATAGTTAATTGGGCAATCATAGTCCTTGATCAACTCCAACCATCTTATCTGTCTCATGTTAAGCTCCTTTTGCGTGAATATGTACTTTAAACTTTTATGATCCGTATAAATCTCACCCCTTTCTTCATACATATAATATTTATTTTCTAAGTCTTTAAAGCGAATATTATTACCGCTAGTTCCAAGTTATGAGTTGAATACTTCTGCTCATGAGGTTTCGGTTGTCTAGATGCATATGCAATAACTTTATTGTGCTGCATCCACACACATCCTATTCCCTTATGAGAAGTACCACTATAGACTACAAACTCTCCTTGACCATCTCGAAGTGATAAAACAGGTGCCGTGATTAATCTCTTTTTCAATTCCTGAAAACTTCCTTCACACTTATTAATTCCATCTAAACTTTTCACTTTTCCTAGTAAACTTCGTCAAAGGTGTCGCAATCTTCGAGAAATCTTGAACAAATTTTTGATAATATCCCCTAATCCCAACAAACTTCTCACTTCCGTTGGCGTTTTTGGCCTTTCCCAATTCATAACAGCTTCGATCTTTGTTGGGTCCACTTTGATCCCTTCATTACCTACTACGTGTCCAAAGAATTGAACTTCTTGTAACCAAAACTCACACTTTGAAAGCTTAGCATATAATTTCTTTCTTCTCAGAATCCCCAAGACTATGATTAAAAACTTTGCACGGTCCTCCGTTCACATCAAGTAACACAAATACAACTTATCCAGATACTCCTTAAAGATTCTGTCCATCAAGTTTAAATGTTACTGGTATATTGGTCAATCTAAAGGACATTACTAGAATTTCATAACAACTGTACTTAGTTCTGAAAACTATCTTTGATATGTCCACAGGTTCAATTGTAATATTCGGGAAATGGCGTATAATTATTTTATCAATAAATGAATATTATGTGATTATTATGTGAATTTTGGTGAATTATCTAAAGGTTGATAATAATGTTTGGATGTGTATGAATGATAAGATTTGGGTATGTTAATTTATTTATGTCCAGAATAAAATATAGATAATTGTGATAGTGTTATATGATTTTATATTAATTTATGAATTTATTAATTATTTTCTGAATAATTATAAAATTATTTTATAAAGCCGGGAATCGTCCAACCTCAACCGTTTTTACGTTTTTACAACCCGAAACTCTTCCGAAAACTCCTTCTTAACCTAATCTGGTAATTCCGGACATTTTTCGTGTTTTGACTTTTTCAATCTGGATTACGGTTTGACCCATGCACCGCCCGGCGCAAGATTTTTGATAAGATAATCATTTCGATAAAGCAACAAAACCCGTATTCTCAAAAGACGTGATAATATTACATTATTTTCGTATAAAGTGTTTTATAAGAAGCCCGGTTGGGATAATTATCCAATACGGGTACCAAATTGGATCATTTTTGCAGTTACTTAGCGACTAAGCAACTAATTTATCGATCCAAAACGGTCCAACACGAACCAATATTCTATACATATATAGGCCTTTTTTATTTCATTTTATTCGTATAATCATAATCGATCAGTAAAAATATAGAAAATACAGAGAAAAACCTTTAAAAATGTTACGTTCTTGAGAATCAAATGCACGAACGAAGGCGTTATCGAACTCCGATTCAAGCGTGCAATATATTAAAACGAAGCTCTCGAAAAAACCTTTCTGAATCAACCATCTATTCAAGTGCAAAAATCAAGGTTTTCTTCTTATTTATTTATTTTATTTCGAATTTATTAAAGATTAAATTATGAATTTTTGTTCTTGATATTGTTGATATGATTTGATGATTCCATCGTGTAGATAATATTTTTCTGGTCAACTTGGTATATTATATATCAAAAATAGGATTCAATAACATGTAGAAAATGATGTTTGATTCTCGGACTCATAAATTAGAGTTTATGTTCTTGAATAATTTCAATTGAAATTTGGGTATTTATTTGTTTAGAGTTATGAGTTAAAATTGATGACACCATGTTATAGATCGTTTAAAAACCCATCGATTCGTATATCTGAAGTTAACAAACAATTCACGGTTTGTTCTAATGGAAACTCGCCGGAAAATGTTATTCGCCGACGTCGGAATTTTCGATCGGTTTTTCTGGAAACCTTGGTGTTTGTTTGCTTAAATTAACTACGGGAAAACGTTTCTGGAAGTGAGGAGATTATTCCCTGTGATTTTTGTTCGATTCTGAGCTATTTTGAGGCCGCCAGAAAAGCTCCATGGTGGTGGCCATGGAGTTCCGGCCGGCCAGGGGAGGGAAGACGGTGGAAGGAGGGAAATTACCCTTTCCACCCCTATAGTTCTCTAAACTTTCAAATCCTGTACTCTAGTTTTCAAAATTTACGAAAACAGAATTTTAGTTTAAAAAATGTTCAAAATTTATATTTCTGCTTATTTAATTTCCAGAAATTGATTTTTATTATTTTTAAAAAAAATTCAAAAATTCCTTATTTAATTTTTGAAAATTATTTTTAATTATAAAAAATAAATCTTAATTAATTAATTAATTTTAGTTGATAATTAATTATTTAGTTAGTCAATTAATTTAAATATTAATTGATTAATTAATTTAATTAGTTATTAATTAATTTTAATTGATTATTTAATTAGATTTAATTATTTATTTTTATTTAAAAATCCTGAAAAATAGTTTCAAGCTTTAAAATATTATTTTAAATTATTTTCAAGGCTCGATAATTATTATAAAATTTATTTAAAGTTAGATTCGGTTATTCGAATCCTGTTATTTAATTATAAAATGATTCAGGGACCCGTTTTAATTCCAAAAAATGTTCAAAAATTTGTATTAAATACTTGGAAAATCATTTTAACCCCGAATCTTCTTTGAAAAATTATTTTGATCGAGTATCTTGCGTGCTATGTGCTACGTGTTATCTGGTTGATGTGTTATATGCCTATGTGGTTATTGTTTGACTATTTTAATCATAACTTTCAATCCGTAAACCGGATTCGGGTAAAACGAAGGGTAGATAAAAGATTATGACGTTTATGTGACGATTAAAATGATATAAGATTGAGTATTGATAGATACTTGTGATGCCTAGCAGAGTAAGTGAGGCATAGAAAAGAAATCCAGTGAGCAGTAAATAGAACTGAACTGTAGAAATAGAAAGCAACTGATCGATGAATAGAAGCAAGGCATAGAAAATGAAGGAAAGTGATGGAAAAGTAAAACTGTTAGATGGGTACAAGTAAAGTTGGAAATCATCGGTGATAAGAAAAGTACTTCTGAACCTTCTTCAAGATATATTGCAAATATTTTTGAACTTTCTCATAACATGTTGCTATTATTCAAAATAACTCTTGTTTTATATTGCAAGCACTTTAAACTATTCAACCTTGAACCCTGATTCTTATTGATCTTGAGCCATAAGCCTTATTCTTCATAAACCATTGATTGTTGAATTCTCAGATACGAGCCAGACACATACGATACTACTCCACAAATACATATCTACCGGATACTGATTTCTAATATTGAATTGCTTGACTGTTAGGAATATATTGTGAACTTGATGATAAATTTATCAAAACACCTTAGTAGATTTAACTTAGTGAATTTTGTAGCACTCGACGGATGATCAAATATAGTCCCGATGGATGATTCAATATAATCCCAACGGATGATGATTTGACATCCATCGAGTGAGTAGCTTATGTAATAATAAGTAGTATACCACATTTCTGCAAACAACTTTGTGTAGATTCTGTAGGAGCTTATGAGTCATGTTGACTACTAGTAGATATGCAGAATAGGTTGATTAATTGTAAATATGAGATATCTTGTAATTCTGCATAAATAAAATGGAGTCAAGTATCAAATGGCTCCCCGACGGATGATCAACAAAGCTACCCGACGGATGATCAACAAAGCCACCCGACGGATAACAAGCATGTACCCGACGAATGATCAACTCAAATATCTGTTGACAGTGACAACACAGTCACATGCGTTGGGTGTTTGTAAAAGGAATGTGGCAACCTGTTTAGCAGGAAATTGAGAACAAAGAAGCATTACCATTTCCATGCAAATTATGAAGATTTTCAAAGATGTTGGAATAGAGTAGTGAAGCAGCATGGAGTTAGACTTGATAGGTTTTGTTTTATTATCTTGTCTTAGTATCATGTAAAATTGGTGATATATAAACCAAGTGTAGCTAGTAGAACAAACGAACTAAGCAAACACATTTTCAGCAGAGAAATATTTGTAAGCTATATTCTGTAGAATTTCTCTGTACTTTGTTTGTTCACTTGTGGATACATTCAAATCCTCCAGAAAGTTTTAAAGACCTGAGTTTTTATTACTTTATGTTTGATTAATTTAACTTTGTATTCCGCACTTTGCAAATCAAACAGTTAGATATAAATTGAGTTAGAACCATTTTTCATAAATCTTAAAAAGAAGCTAGAATTACATTCAACCCCCCCTTCTATAATTCTTGTTGTATTGTTAGGGAATAACAGGTACCTTGTTATGACGTGGGTCTATGCGGTTGGGCATAGGTCCATACTATACCTAACTGATCAGCAGGTTATAGTACTGTATTGATTCTAGTGTCCAGTCTAATTTATTGTTGATCTCCATTAACGACATTCCTTCTTGAAAAGTTTTATGATTACAAAACTGGACAAAGAACTTATTTAGGTGATGAATCAGTGAATTGCTCGTTGCTTTTGATTTAATAAAGGTCAATATTTTATTTGCTCAACTACTTTAAATAAATAAAGATGTTTATAAAATCATTTAAAGATTGTTTTCGAGAATTTCTTTTGATATTGATACCTGCAAACCTATTATGATACTTGCTGGGCGTTTTTGGCTCACTCTTGATTTGTGAATTCTTATTTCTTTCAGTATCAAATGAGGATAAAAGTGAATAGTTCATAATAAATAGAAAAATTGGACAGATCCCAGCCTCAGGAAGTTGGAGATGTCAAAGTAAATAAGACGAGGAAGTTGGTCAAGAGGTAATTAAAATTTGAGTTAGTTGTTATAAATTTTGGAAGGTTAGATTCTTGTTTCATACCATAACCTGTAAATGATCCGGAATAGAGGGGCTATCATCTTCCTTCTGAATACTTGGGAGCTTGGCATCATCAAATGTTACATTAAGGCTTTCCACAACCTTTTGATCACTAATCACATACACCCTGTAAGCCTTTGACTCCAGAGAATATCCCATAAAGATACCTTCTTCAGCTTTAGCATCAAACTTGCCAAGATGCTCATCGTCCTTAAGCACAAAACACTTTCCTCCAAACACGTGAAAGTATTTCAGTGATGGTTTCTTGTTGGTCATTAACTCATAAGGGGTCTTCTCATACATCTTGTTGATCAGGGTTCTGTTTTGAGTATAGCATGCAGTTTTAACTACTTCAGCCCAGAAGTAGGTAGGAAGATTGGCTTCATTAAGCATAGTCCTTGCAGCTTCAACCAATGTTTGATTCTTTCTCTCAACCACTCCATTCTATTGTGGTATCCTTGGTGCTGAAAACTGTCTTGAGATGTCCTTCTCGACATAGAAATCATTTAACTTCGCATTTTTGAATTCTATTCCATTATCTGATCTGATTGTTCGTACAGGCACTCCAGCTTCTAACTCAATCTTGTTAATGCGATCAATAATCATGTTAACTGCTTCATCCTCTGAATGTAAGAATAACACCCACGTGTATCTGGAATAGTCATCAACAATCACTAAGCCATATTTCTTTCAAGACTTAGACATCACATTGACAGTGCCAAATAAATCCATGTGAAGGAGTTATAGTGATTCATTGATGTTAGTCATTATCTTCTTCTTGTGTGATTCCCTCTTTGACTTTTCCTTCTCACATGCTTCACAAAGTCCATCAGGAATGAATTCCATCTCGGGCAATCCTCTCACCAATTCCTTCTTAACCAACGAATTTAAGGTATTGAAGTTCAAGTGGGAGGGCTTCTTATGCCATAACCAACTTTCATCTGAAGAAGCTTTACTGTAGAAGCACATTACTTGACCATCTATAGAATTCCAGTCAGCTATGAACAAATTATCCTTTCTAACTCTATTCAGAGTCAACTTCTCATTTTTGTGATTAGAGATCAAACACTTCTCCTTCTTGAACAAAACTTCGCATCCTTTGTCACAAAACTGACTGATACTGAGGAGATTATGCATAAGACCTTCAACCAGAAAGATTTCTTCAATAATGACATTTCCAATTTCCAAACAACCATATCCCGTAGCATAACCTTTGCTGTCATCTCCAAAAGTAACTACTGGGCCAACTTTCTCAACAACCTTTGATAGAAGGGCTCTATCTCCAGTGATCAGTAAATAGAATCGATGAATAGAAACAAGGCATAGAAAAAGAAGGAAAGTGATGGAAAAGTAAAACTATTATATGGGTACAAGTAAAGTTGGAAATCAACGGTGATAAGGCAAGTACTTCTGAACCTTCTTCAAGATATATTGCAAATATTTTCGAAATTTCTCATAACATGTTGCTATTATTCAAAATAACTTTTGTTTTATATTGCAAGCGCTTTAAACTATTCAACCTTGAACCCTGATTCTTATTGATTTTGAGCCTTAAACCTTATTCTTCATAAACCATTGATTGTTGAATTCTCAGATACGAGCCAGACACATACGATACTACTCCACAAATACATATCTACCACATACTGATTTGTGATATTGAATTGCTTGACTGTTAGGAATATGTTATGCACTTGATAATAAATTAATCAAAACACCTTAGTAGATTTAACTTAGTGAATTTTGTAGCACTCGACGGATGATCAAATATAGTCCCAATGGATGATTCAATATAATCCCAACGGATGATGATTTGACATCCATCGAGTGAGTAGCTTATGTAATAATAAGTAGTGTAGCACATTTCTGTAAACAACTTTGTGTAGATTCTGTAGGAGCTTATGAGTCATGTTGACTACTAGTAGATATGCAGAATAGGTTGATTAATTGTAAATATGAGATGTCTTGTAATTCTGCATAAATGAAATGGAGTCAGGTGTCAAATGGCTACCCGACGGATGATCAACTAAGCTACCAGACGGATGATCAACAAAGCCACCCAACGGATAACAAGCATGTACCCGACAGATGATCAATTCAAGCAAAACTTGGTGATATATAAACCAAGTGTAGCTAGTAGACAAATAACAAAAAGCAAACACATTTAAGAGAGAAATAGAAAAAGCTGTATTTGTCAAGAATTTCTCTGTAGTTTGTTTGTTCAACTTGTAAAGCAGCTGGGAGCCAATTTGAGCTTCACAGAGTTCTCAAATCGATATATATATATATATATATATATATATATATATATATATATATATATATATATATATATGGTGGATACATTCAAATCCACCAGATAGTTTTAAATACTTGTGTTTTTATTACTTGTGTTTAATTTATTTAATCCTTTCATTCCGCACTTTGCAAATCAAAATACATATATATATATCTGTCGAGTTAGAACTGTTTTAAAATCTTGAAAAAGAAGCCAGAATTACATTCAACCCCCCTTCTGTAATTCTTTTAATATTGTTAGGGAATAAAAATTGGTATCAGAGCAAGCTCTAGAAGTACAAAGAGTGTAAAGATTATAACAAACATCAAGATGAACAAGAAGGATGTTGAAGTTAAAATCCCTTTTCTGGATAAAGACAATTATCACCACTGGAAGGTGAAAATACATCTACATCTTCTTTCTCAAGATGAGGCCCATATGGATTGCATAGAGAGAGGTCCTCATGTACCAATGAGAGCTGCAAGAGGCAATGAACCATATGTTCCCAAGCCTAGGCATGAATGGTCAGATCCTGATATTGAGCAAGTCAGGAAAGATAAGAAGCCCATGAATATATTGTTCAATGGAGTTGATGGTGATATGTTTGATAACATCATTAACTGCAAAACAACCAAGGAGGTTTGGGACGCTATCCAGATTATTTTTGATGGTACTGAGCAAGTAAGGGAGAATAAGATGTAGCTGCTAATTTAGCAATATGAGCACTTCCATTGTGAAGATAGTGAGTCTCTCACTGAAAACTTTAGTAGGTTTCAAAAATTACTAAATGCTCTGAAGTTGCATGGAAGAGTCTATAAGACAAAAGACTCTAACCTCAAGTTTCTTAGGTCTCTTCCAAAGGAGTGAAAATCAATGACAGTCTCATTGAGAAATTATCAGGATTACAAGGAGTTCACCTTAGAGAGACTGTATGGCATCCTGAAAACTTATGAGCTTGAAATAGAGCAAGATGAGAGGATGGAGAAAGGAGGGTCCATAGCACTGGTTGCTTAGTTAGAAAAGGAGAAAGAGATGAAGGTAGAAGTTGTTGAGTCTACATCAAAAGTTTGTGAGAACAAGGGTAAAGGGCTGGTAGCTGAAAATGAAGATTATTTCAGCCAAGATAACATGGATGATATTGATGAGCATTTAGCATTCCTTTCTAGAAGATTTTCCAAGCTCAAGTTCAAAAATAACTTTGGAGTAGCCAGGCCAAGTAGAAATATAGTGGATAAATCCAAATTCAAATGTTTCAAATATGGCTTGGCTGGGCATTTTTCCAGTGAGTGTAGAAAGTCAGATTTAAGCAAGAAGAAATTTGAGCCTGTTGATTATAAACAGAAATACTTTGAGTTGCTCAAGCAAAAGGAAAGGGCTTTCATTACACAAGAAAATGACTGGGCAGCTGATGGATTGGATGAAGATGAAGAAATAAGCTATGTCAACCTAGCCTTGATGGCCAAATCTGATGAAACAGAAACAAGTTCTTCATGTAATCACCACTAACCTAGCACATTTATCTAAAGCTGAGTGTAATGATGCAATCAATGACATGTCCACAGAAGTATATCACTTGCGTGTTACACTTAAATCCCTCACTAAGGAAAATGCTAAAATTATATAAAACTATTTGTTTTTAAGTGAGAGGAACAATGTGCTAGAGGCTCAGTTTATTGAATTTGAAAAATTGAGAATTTAGTGTAAGATTGCTAAGGATGAATTAATGGAGTCCTTAAAGAAATAAGATATTTTAAAGAAGCAGCTTGAACGAGAACAGGAAGTGATTAAAGCATGGAAATCATCCAAAGATGTCCATGCCCAAATCACTAAAGTTGAAGGTATTGAGTCCTTTTGTGATGCATCCTGGAAAAAGAGTGAGGAAAAGCTGGAATCCAATTTGGTTGAAGGATTGTTGACAAATGTGGACTCGACGGATGATGAGTATCATCTGTCAGATAACCAAAAGGATTATCCGTCGAGTGATAAAGAGCCACATCCGTAGGCTGTGAGTAAACCTGTGAGCAAAGCCAAGCTTGCCAAACTGAATGAGAAATATGGATCAGTTTCCAAAAACTTTGTTTCAGGAGAATTAAGTCAAGTGAAGAAGGAGAAGAAAGTTAATGTTGGTCATCTGTCCATCAAGCAATTGTGATAGGTCACACAACACTATAGAAGGGGGTTGAATATAGTGTTTATATAATCAAATCGATTTCAACACAAGTATGTAACAAAGATCAAGTATATTCAAATAAACTCTGTTATAATAGAACTATTGTTCTCTCTCAGTGATGAACAATATCACTAAGAGCTGCTAGGTTATAATGTATAATCTTCTCGATAATGATAACACATATAGTGTAAACCCTAAGCTGTGTTTATATAGTACACAGTTACAAAATATATTCTAATTGATATGAAATATAATTCTGTCTCCTAAAATATATCAATCAGATATCTTCTACAAGTCTTCTAGTCCTCTAACTCTTCATGTATATCTTTTTCTTCTTTAGTCCAGATCTTCTCCTGTAAATCAGCCGCATTCCTTATCTGAAGTCTTCCGCACTTAAGTTCTGATATACATCTTCTGTCGCCTTAAGTTCTGATATTAAGTTATGACTTCAGTAAGTTCTGATTTCCAGTAAGTCCTGTTATGTCCTATTGTTAAGTTCTGAAAACTAAACACAAATCAGATTAGACATGACATCTCTAATATATCTAACAATCTCCCCCAACTTGTAAATTATGAAAAATATACAAGTTAATAGATTTGATGATGTCAAAACATTTAAGTACAAATGCAATGAGAGTTTATCTAGACAATTAACTACAACTTATAATCCTTATAGCTTTTACCAATCTCACTGAGTAAATCTGAATCCAAAGTGATTCTTGATAAAGTTTGATATCAGCTTTTCATCTTTATTCCTCAGGACTTGAGCTATTGTAGCTTTGACTTGCTTCAATTCTTCACCCTGACTTCCAATCTGATAGATTGCAGTCCTTAGTGCTGAGATGTGATTTCTTTGTAAACCATCACCAAGTCTGATCACCCTTGGATGAGAAGAATCTTCATTGTAGTACAGACATTTCTCTTTCAGAATCACTTCAAGTTTAGCAGAATCCTTCTTCATTGGAATTTCACTTCCATCATCTTCAACTATATTTGAAATGAATTCTGTAACCCTTGAACCATAAATTCTTACTTTATCTCTTATGGTCTTCATTATGAAATTTGACCATCTCCTGGTAATCTCAGACTTTATCTCTGTAAGATAATAAAAGAATTGAAGTTCTTTCAGAGATTTGTTCAGCACATCTGATTCCGTCATTTGATATGTTCTTCCTTCTTCAAGGAATAGAATCGGATTTTCTTTGACATTATGTTTATCATGAGCATCCAGTACCACTTGAACAGATATAATCTTATCAAGGTTTTTCTGTGTAACATCTTCAAGAGGTTTGTCAGCCAATAAAAATGGATCTCTTGTAAGTACTTCCACTCTTGTCTTGATCTTAGCTTCATCAGAACCTAGTCCAGCTCTGTCTCTTACTTCTCTGGCTTTCAATCCAACAATCATGAAATTAGATAACAATTGGCTTTTCGTTGGATCTGATGGTTTAACATTTTTCTATAAGAGTTTCTTCTTATTAGCAACTTTCATTTTGTCTAAATCAACTTAAGCACTGTCAGAGGTTGATTTCTTGATGACTTGATCAAAATTTGCTGTTTTTTTGTAGCTTTCTATTTTTCACTCTGAACAACTTGAGCTTTGTCAGAGGTTGTCCTGGATTCTTCAGTTATCTTCCTTCTTTTCAAAGTTTGAACATCTTCATCTTCAATAGCAGTATCATCATAATCTTGAACCATTTTGCACACAGGTTTCATCAGGATTTGAGGAATCTTCATCTCCTATGGCTTTGTTGGTTCATTAACTTTTCCTTTCCCTTTATCTTTGGGATCAATCTGTGATCTTGTCTTGGGCTTTGAAGCCTCGGAATTTGACTTCTCCTTGATCACAATGCCTTTTCCCTTAGGCCTTGGAGGTTTCTTTGCAACAGAAGCTTTAGACTTAAGATTTGTCTTCTCAGCTGCAAATATAGCTTCTTCATCCTTTAACTTCTCTAAATCCATTCTAGGATTAAGCTTGAGAAATAGTCTTCTGGCAATTTCTTCATCAAGTGTCTGAATTTTAGGATCTTTGTAGTAGACAGTAGTCTGCTTTCCCTTGAGTTTCAGAGTTTGCAAAAACTTCTGAGAGTCTTTACTTCCTCCTTGAATTAGAACATCAGAACTTGATATCAGATTTTGATTATCAGAACTTGCTATCAGAGTTTGAGCATTTACAGCATCAAAATTTGTCTTCTTTTGAGTATAAGATTTGCTTGAATTAGAAATTAGTTTCCTTGAAGAAACTTTGATGTTATGCCCTTGACCTTGACCCTTCATAGGGTTTCCCTGGTCATCCTCATTGTTATCCTTTTTCTTCAGTACTTGAGTATTAGAGCATTTGGACTTAACTACCTTCTCCCCCTTTTTGGCATCATCTGGTAGTAGGAGAGAGAGAAGAAGTTCTACTGAAGATTGAATTTCATTAAGTTGAACTTGTTGAGAGGCTTGATTCTGCAGGACCTCAGTAATTTGGGCCTGTTGCTTTTCTTAAACCTTCTCAATAGCTTCAACTTTCTCAGAAATAGGTCGGATAAATCTTGACTTGTCTAATTTGAGAGTCATATCTAGCTTTTCAGCTGATTCCAGAAGTTTATCAACCTTGGCATGAGTTTGAGAGTGTAGACCTTGAAGAGATTTGGTACTTAAAGCAGTGACTTTGAGTTGGTGCTTGAAATCAGAATTTGTCATCAGCTCATCAGCCTTGCCAATATGATCTGTCAGAACTTTGGAGCTTGGAATAAAATCAGTTTCATTCCACTTCTTGGTCCACTCAACCCCTCTCTGAGTTTCTTCCCAAGGAACAGGAGCAACTTGTTCAACAAAATTTTCAATCAGTGCCTCCTTACCAAGAATGGGAGCTGGAGTATTAAATGGAGCTGACTCTCCAGAACTTGCAGAAAACTCATCATCTTCTGACAGTACTAAAGTATGTGTCACTGAAGGTGATTCTACAACAACTTCATCCAAATTCTGATCATCAGAATTTATCCCCAAAATTGGAGTTGTTGGTATCTCAGCCTGTATGATAAGAGAAGTAGCAATAGTTGGCTATGCTGCAGTTGGAGCTTCCAGATACAACACAGTTAGAATTATCAGCCTTTGAAAGTCAATTTCAGGACTTAAACCTGAATCTTCAACTGTAACATTGTCATGAATAGGAGAGACAAAAGGTGTGATCAATGTATCCTTAACAGTGTCTTCATCCTGACTTGGAGGTGGAAAAGATTCAATTACTATTGGCTTTGAGATCAGAGATTCCTGATCCCCTTCCTCAGCTTCATTAGTATCCTCAGATGGAGGTTGTGCCAAAGGCCTGTCTGCTCTCTGTTTCTTTGATCTCCTTAATAGAGAATGAGTTGCCTGAGCAGCATCAGAACTTGAAGTTCTTTTTTTCTTCAAAATATTAGAATTTTCAGCTTCAATTTCTTTCTGAGAAGTTGCCTTGTTAGCTTCAACTGTCACAGGTTCTGATGCATGAACCTGGACTTGCTCATCTTCATCATCAGACTCATCCCTTAAAATCATCCTTTTTCTCCTTAATGGAGATTTGGGAACAGGTTTTGCTCTTTTAGGCCTAGAGGATGAAGTTCTGATGGTAGGTACTGATGGTTGAGGTTGAGATGATTGAACTGGCTAGAAATATGTTCTGATGGTAGGTTGAGTTGGTTGAGGTTGAGAAGTGGTTTGTGGTTGATTGGTTGTAGGTGCTGATGGAGGTTGGAATGGTTGAACATCAGGATATATAGCAGCATAGGTGTCTGGATCAGAGTTTACTAAGACTTGTTTGACTGACTATGGAATTTGGAGGGGTCTTAGTACAACCTTCTTATTATCAGTAGATAATAAGTCAGTAAAAGCCCTTTTAGCAAGTTTAAAGGGTTCAATCAAATCACTAGCTAGTTGGGCCTTATCAGAACTACAGAAACTGTAAATAAGTTGGCAAAATCTAGCAAAATATACAGTGTTTCTGTCCTCTTGCATCCTATCCCCAATAAATCCTAGCACAACACTAGCATAATCAAAATGAGTTTGATTAATGAGAGCATGCCTAATTTGCTGACTCAGGATTGGGATTGCATCAAAATTGGAGCACTTGTTGGAAAAAGCTTTAGTAATATAGTCAAAGAAAAAACTCCATTCCCTCCTCATGTGAGGTCTCTTCAATTGTCCCATCTTTGCCAAAGACTTCTCATAACCCAGGTTGGCCATCATCTGTTGAAGAGCTGGTTCCCCAACTTGTGAACTGTAAACACAGTTTTCAGGAAGATGTAAAGCTTGTCGAACAGTAGCCAAAGTCACCACATATTCGTCCTCCCCTGTTGTAAAGATAATACTTGGGGACCCATTTGCACCAACATCATCATATACACCACTCCTCCAAAACTCCAGCACTTGAGTTCCTAAGAGTGCTTCTGATTGGGTCAAAGCAAACCCAATCTCACTGTTAGCAAGAAAGTCCTGAACAAAGTAAAGATCTGATGGAACTTCATCCTTGCTAAGAATAGCCATGTAGTTGTTGAGAACAAACTTGGCTCCATTGAAAATGATATCCTTTGGTGTCATTTCTGTGAGAAATAAGTGAGAAAATAGTGTGTACACAAGATGTTTGATAAAATGCCTGTTAAAAAATAGCTTCAGAGAATATTAGAGAGAGAGAATAAGAGAGATTATAAAATAAGAAAAGTAGGTAAAAGATTGTAAAATCTTTTAACTCCCATATATATACTCTCTCCACTCAACAGTTCATTTTGGAAGTAAAACATACACTTTACACCTGTCATCCAGTAAAGAGTTAAAGCGGTAGTTGGTGGGCACGAGAAATAAGCAGTAATTATTGTGCACATGCAGTTGTCAAGGCAAACACATTTCCCATTAACCAAATGATTATGACTGTTTTTATCTCACTTAATTATTTTCTGATAAATATGACCGTTAAAGTAAAACCACAAATAAGTCAAGTAAATAAATAATGCCACGTAAGCATCAGAGTTTCCATCAGGATTTGCATAAGAACTTGACTATTATCAGAATTTAATGGTCATCAGAACATGGCATCTATACTCAAAATGTGAATGTCTGTTTCTGTGATTCTTCATACAAATACTGAGTGGTTTCTTTATAGTTTAATCATCAGAACTTTCATCAGAACTTGTCCTTAAAATTTATACAAATAATACTAAACTGTTTGTCAAAAACAACTTAATCACCACAGTAATTTTCATCATTCATATAGAGTGAGAGTGTGTGCATTTGCAAATGATCAGATAAAGATTAAAGTCTGATAAACTTCAGTACATCTTAGAAATAAGGCATAACTAAGAAAAGTGCTTAAAATCTGTCTTTAATAATGAAGTCTACTATAGAATAAATTTATGCAAGAGTCCACCTCAACTATTTGTGCTTATTTTATGCATCTTTTGAAATTCTTTTTACAGTGGCTTCTCAGTGTAAGTGAGTCACAACTGCTATCAGAATTTATGCTATAATTAGAGTATTTCTCCAGTAATCAGAGAATGTGAAAAGTCACCAAGAAAAATTTATTTGCTTTTCTAATGCATATATCTTAATACCAGCAATGCACTTGGGTCTTCCCTTTCACATAGTTACTCTATATCTCAAAGGAGTAGCTGACTTTAATTTTCTTTTCTTTTCTTTCCTTCAGATAAGTGAGGCTTATCAAGCATGTAGTTCATCCTTAAGATTTACTGACATCAGAATTTGACAGATAAGAAGCAAGAATCTAGTTTGTGACTTAGTAATAAGATACACAAAGTAAATTTGACTATGATCAAAATCAGAATTTGCTTATGTTAATGAATTTCCATATAAACAACTAATTCAAACATGGGATTTCTAGTATGTTAAAGACTACTAGGTCAGCATCTAGCACAATAATCCTCATTGAATTGAATAGTCACAGAACATTCAAAACACTATCAGAGTTTATAGAATCATATCAGATAACAATCAGTATTTAATATATTACAGTTTAAGCACAGATTATATGGAGATAAGACAATCTGTAAACACTAATCATAAAGTCTAAAACATGAGAACAAAAATTAAGCAGATTTTGAGAAATAACCTGAAACCATTCCAAGTTCATTTACCAGTCTTGTAAAAGTTGCTTTACATAGTGGTTTGGTGAAGATATTTTCCTATTTGTTGATCTGTTGGAACAAAATGCAATTCCACTATACCTTCCATCACATGTTCCCTTATGAAATGGTACCTTATGCTGATGTGCTTTATCATTGAGTGTTGAACTGGATTACCTGTTATAGCAATAGCACTTTGATTATCACAATAAATAGGTATTTTAGAAAATTCTAACCCATAGTCCAGTAACTGATTCTTCATCCAAAGAATCTGTGCACAACAGCTTCCTACAATAATATATTCTGCTTCTGCAGTTGATGTAGAAATTGATTTTTGTTTCTTGCTAAACCAAGAAACCAATCTGCCTCCAAGAAGTTGGCAGCTTCCACTAGTGCTTTTCCTGTCTATTTTGCATCCTGCAAAATCTGTATTTGAGTAACCTATTAGCTTAAAATCTGATTCTCTAGGATACCACAATCCTAGATCAGCTGTACCCTTGAGGTACTTGAAAATTCTTTTCACAACTATTAGATGAGGTTCTCTTGGATCAGCCTGAAATCTTGTACAAAGACAGGTAGCATACATAATATCAGGTCTACTTGTAGTTAAATAGAGTAAAGAGCTAATAATATCTCTATAGTTAGTAATATCTACTGATGCTCCAGTATCTTTATCTAACTTGGTTGCAGTTGCCATGGGAGTGGATGCAGTTGAATAGTCTTGCATTCTAAATTTCTTCAGTAAATTTCTGGTGTACTTGGATTGATTTATGAAAGTACCTTCTTCATTTTGCTTGACTTGAAGTCCCATAAAATAGCTAAGTTCTCCCATCATACTCATTTGATATTTTGACTGCATTAGATTTGCAAACCTTTCACAGAGTTTGGCATTTGTGGAACCATAGATGATATCATCAACATATATATGTACCAAAGTAAGTCCTTTCCATGGTTGAGGTAGAACAGTGTTTTATCAATTGTGCCTCTGTTAAATCCACTTTCCAGAAGGAATTGAGCTAAAGTCTCATACCATGCTCTTGGAACTTGCTTAAGGCCATAAAGTGCTTTATCAAGTCTGTAGACATGATTAGGAAATTTTGGATCTACAAATCATGGAGGTTGTTCAACATATACCTCTTCTTCCAATTCTCCATTGAGAAAAGCACTTTTCACATCCATTTGAAAGACTTTAAACTTGTTGTGAGCAGCATAAGCCAAAAAGATTCTTATGGCTTCCAATCTAGCAACTGGTGCAAATGTTTCATCATAATCAATACCCGCCTGTTGAGAGTAACCTTTAGCAACCAACCTTATTTTGTTTCTTGTAATTATGCCATCACTGTCAGTTTTGTTTCTGAACACCCATTTTGTGCCAACAATGGATCTGTTCTTTGGTCTTGGCACTAGGGTCCAAACTTTATTTCTTTCAAATTCATTTAACTCTTCTTGTATTGCTTGCACCCAATCAGCATCCTGAAGAGCTTTTTCCACTTTCTTTGGTTTAGTCTGAGATAGAAAGGAATGATAGAGACATTCATTTTCTAGTTCTGACACCTGCTTCAGGATCTCCAATTATTAAGTCAGGTGTATGTGATTTGGTCCACTTCCTTGTAGATGGAAGTTAATTTTTAGAACTGGATCCTCCCCCATGATCCATGATGTCTCCATCAGCATTTTCTGATGCCCCCTATAGTTATGCTCTCTGAGACTTCAGAATTTGAGTTGGATCCTTCAGGATTTGAAGAATCAGAGTTTCCAGAATTATCAGAATTGGCTCATCAGAACTTGATGAATAAGAACTTGAAGAGCCAGTGACAGGTTTTGATTCTTCTTGAGAGTCTTGAGTTGTGGTAGGATCTTCAGCTTGCTCCCCCTGAATAGGTGCATTTTCCCTTGGAGTAGTTACCACAGTTTCAATGACATCAGAATTTAACCCGTCAAAACTTACAGGATCAGGATTTAAGCCATCAGAATTTACAGAATCAGAATTTAAATTTTCATTTTCAAATCTCAGATGATAATGATCATTGAAATCTTCAAGTCCAGTAATCTTTTTATCATCAAAAGATACATTGATAGATTCCATGAAAAACCTTGTTCTTAAATTGTAGACTCTGAAGGCTTTTATGGAAAGTGGATATCCAACAAAAATTCCTTCATCAAATTTAGATCAAATTTTGACAGTTGTTCAGGATGAGTCTTAAGAACAAAACACTTGCATCTAAATACATGAAAGTATTTCAGATTTGGCTTCTTTTTCTTCACCATCTCATATGGTATTTTTCCATGCTTGTTTATGAGTGTAGCATTCTATGTAAAACAAGCAGTCTGCACAGCTTCAGCCCAAAATTAGGTTGGCAGCTTTGCTTCATCAAGCATAGTTCGTGCAGCTTCAATGAGAGTCCTGTTCTTTCTTTCTACAACTCCATTTTGCTGTGGAGTTCCAGGTGCAAAAAATTCCTGCTTTATTCCATGCTCTTTGCAGAACTCTTCCATGATTGAATTCTTGAACTCAGTGCCATTATCACTTCTTATAATTTTAATAGAATCTTTGACCAACTTATCCAGCTGTCTGACATGATCAGTTAGAGTAGATGTAGTTTCATTTTTCTTGTGCAAGAAATACACCCAAGTGTATCTTGTGAACTCATCCACTATAACCATAGAATATTTCTTATTTACAATGGACATGACTTTCACTGGACCAAATAGATCAACATGCAGTAAGTGATAAGGCTCAAGAATTGAGGATTCAATTTTGCTCTTGAATGAAGATTTTCTTTGTTTTGCCTTTTGACATGAATCACAAAGGCCATCAGGAGCAAATACTGATTTTGGCAGTCCTCTCACAAGATTTTCTTTACTAGCTCATTTATGTTGTTGAAATTTAAATGAGAGAGAGTCTCTTGTGTCAATTCCAGCTTTCTTTAGTTGATGCTCTACTCAACAGACATATTGCAGAACCATCAGAGTTTGTTAAAAGTCTGGCTTCATATATGTTACCATGCCTGTAACCTTTCAGAACCACTTTGCTTGTAGAATTACTTACAACTTCACAGTGTTCTTCAAAGAAATCCACATGATAACCTCTATCACAGATTTGACTCACACTTAGCAGATTGTGTTTAAGTCCTGAGACAAGAGCTACTGTTTCAATGATGACATTCCCAAGATTGATATTGCAATATCCCAAGGTTTTTCCCATGTTTCCATCTCCATAAGAAACTTCTGGGTCAGCTTTCTCCATAAAGTCTGATAGTAGGGCTTTATTTCCAGTCATATGTCCTGAACATCCACTGTCCAGAACTAGGATGTTTTCCTTTTGCCCTGCAATCATAAAGACCACTATTGGTTAGTTTTAAGGACCCAGACTTGCTTGGATCCTTTGGCCTTTTTAAGTTTGTTAGCATTTACAGCGGATTTAATTTCAGAGTTTATGCTAACATGCTGTTGATCAGACTTTATATCAGACTTTGCATCAGAATTTACACTAGAAGGAATTACACTAACTTTCTTCAAAGAAGGTTTTATTTGATAATAATCATAGTACAAACTATGATAATCCTTACAAGTATAAATGGAATGCCATAAACTACCACAATGAAAACAAGGATTTTGTGGTTTAAACCTAACAGACTGACTCTTAATTCCTGATTTAGGAGGTAAAGAGTTTATATCTTTATTTTTCCTGCATAAAGAAGCAAGACAGTTAGAGTTCCACAGTTATAATATTTCTTTCTAGGAGCATTAGGAACAGGCATATAATTATTGCTTTTATTCACACCTTCCTTTCCATTCCTATTTTTTCTAGCTTCCTTTACCTTTTTCACATTTCTAATCTCTTTCAGCTTATGCTTAAGCTGCTTCTTGGTCATTAAGCATATGTTTACTTTAGCTGGTTTATCCTGTTTTAATTTGTGAGAAGTTGTCTTTTCTTTTACTTCTGTCTCGGAATCTTTCATCTTTTCAGAATCAGACATAACAGTTTTTTTTACAAATTTAACATGATTTACCTTTGGCTTAGTAGTCTGTTTAACAACAATAGGCTCAATTTCACAGTTCCTTTCTCACTTTTATCATCTCCATAACTTAAGCCCTCTTTCCAGTTTCCACTACTTAGTAAATTCTGAGTTGTTCTGCCAGAGTTAGTCCAAGTTCTGATGATCTCTCTTTCCTTTTCTAAATCAGTTTTTAGAGATTCATTTAAATTTAACACTTCATCTCTAACATACAAAGCCTCATATCTTTCTTTCTTAGTTTGATGAAGAAAAACTAACTCCTTTTCTAAATAGTCATTTCTATTTTTAAGAGCAAGACTTTCAGATGTTAATCTTTCACATGTTAAAGTCTGATCTCTAAAACTAATGAACATAGTTTTAAGGTATAATCTCAACTCAGTAATATCATCAGTATGAAAATCAAAGGTTGTTTGAGGTACCTTCAATTCAGCAGTGTCAGTACTACTATCATCATTTTCCATCAAGGCATAGTTCACCTCATCTTCAGAATCTGAAGTGTCTGTCCAGCTTTTCTTCTTTGTGACAAGTGCCTTGCCTTTATCACTTTTTCCTCTCTTGCAGTCAGGAGATATGTGGCCTCTTTCACCACAATTGTAGCATTTGACATTTGAGTTGTCTCCTCTGTCAGACTTTCCTCCTTTGCCTTCAGACTTTCTGAACCCTTTCTTATCAGAACTTCCACCTTTCATGGAAAACTTCTTGCCCTTTTTGAATTTCTTGTAGGCTATCTTTATGATACCCTTCACCATAAGAGCACACAGTTGCATCATCTTTGCATCAACATCAACTTCAGATAAACTTTCAGTTTCTGAATCATCATTATCAGAATATGATGATTCTGAATCAGACTTTATGATGAGAGCCTTTCCTTTGGCATTCTTTGAGACAACAACTTTAGGAGACTCCTCCCCAGCTTAAAGAGCAATTGTCCTTGCCTCTTGCTCCTTTGATCCATCTCAAGTTCATAAGTGTTCAGCATACTATAAATTTCATCAAGAGTAGTTTCAGTAAAGTCGTTGTTGTCTCTTATGGTAGTAGACTTCAAATCCCAATTTTTAGGAAGAGCTAAAAGGAATTTTAGATTTGAATCTTCCAGAAATATAACCATCTTCACTTTCCATATGGGATACTCAGATGGTCTCAGTATCTCCTTTGACATGGTTTTTGATGGTTGATCAGCAACTGCAACAGAGCTTGGTAGGCTTATATGGTCCTTCATTAATTCTGTCAAGGTATTCTGGATCTGTAGCTTCCAGAAATATAACCATCTTCACTTTCCATATGGGATACTCAGATGGTCTCAGTATGGGAACCCTAATAGTCTCATATCGACTGTGGGTTTGAGTGTGCTGAGTTTCTTGAGTTTTGGTGGGCTTAGTTGGGGTTTGTGTTTCTTCAGACATGATTGTTTGGATCTTTACTGTATGTGTGTTAACCAAAAAGCTCTGATACCACTTGATAGGTCACACAACACTATAAAAGGGGGTTGAATATAGTGTTTATATAATCAAATCAATTCCAACACAAGTATGTAACAAAGATCAAGTATATTCAAATAAACTCTTTTACAATATAACCGTTGTTCTCTCTCAGTGATGAACAATATCACTAAGAGCTGCTAGGTTAAAATATATAATCTTCTCGATAATGATAACACATATAGTGTAAACCCTAAGCTGTGTTTATATAGTACACAGTTACAAGATATATTCTAATTGATATGGAATATAATTTTGTCTCCTAAAATATATCAATCAGATATCTTCTACAAGACTTCTACCCCTCTAACTCTTCATGTATATCTTCTTTTACTTTAGTCCAGATCTTCTCCTGTAAATCAGCCGTATTCCTTATCTGAAGTCTTCCTGCACTTAAGTTCTGATATACATCTTCTGTCGCCTTAAGTTCTGATATTAACTTCTGACTTCAGTATGTTCAGATTTCAAATAAATCCTGATATGTCCTGTTATTAAGTTCCGAAAACTAAACACAAATCAGATTAGACATGACATCTCAAATATATCTAACAAATTGAATGACAGATTAGAAAAGATTGAGGTTAAAACAGAAACTATAAAGAAAAACAATAGAAATGGGAAAGTAGGAATTAACAAGCATAACAACTACATACCTGATAAATATGCACCAAGAAAAATCTGCGTCAAGTGTGGTAGTGTTAATCACCTATCTATTAATTGAAAACTTGCCATTCCTATTCCTATGTCTGTGCCTCCCACTTTTCCCAACATGACTGCCATGCCTACCATGCCTATGAATGCTATGTCTACTCAGAATATGAATGCACAATATGCTAATATGCCATTTGCACCTAATCCTTATTATGTTGCATTTAGTATGCCTCAAATGCCATTTAGCATGCCTTACTGGAATAACATGTTTGCAAACAGCATGCCTTTTCCTGTAAATCAAAATGTGCATGATAATTCTGGTTTAATGACTAGTTTTAAAGGTCCAACTCAAATGACCAAGGATGAATCAGAAATTTCCAAGTCAAATGAGATCAAACCTAAGAAACCAAAGAAGAAAGCTAACAAGGCAGGACCGAAGGAAACTTGGGTACCAAAATCAACTTGATTTGGTTTTAATGTGTGCGGGGAAACAGAAAGAATCATTGGTACCTGGATAGTGGTTGTTCAAGGCACATGACTGGAGATTCTACCCTGCTCACAGAGTTCAAGGAAAGAGCTGGCCCAAGTATTATATTTGGAGATGATAGCAAAGGTTATACTGTGGGATATGGCTTGATTTCAAAAGACAATGTCATCATTGAAGAAGTTGCCCTAGTGGATGGTCTCAAGCACAATTTGTTGAGTATCAGCCAGCTTTGTGATAAGGGCAATTCAGTAACCTTCAATTCAGAAGCCTGTGTTGTGACAAACAAAGGAAGCAACAAAGTGGTTCTCACTGGTGTGAGAAAAGGAAATGTGTATCTAGCTGACTTCAACTCATCTAATGCAGAATCTGTCACTTGTCTTCTCAGCAAAGCAAGTCAAGATGAAAGTTGGCTATGACATAAGAAGTTATCCCATCTAAACTTCAAGACCATGAATGAGCTTGTCAAGAAAGAATGGTTAGAGGCATTCCTCAAGTGGAGTTTTCTAAGGATGGATTGTGTGATGCCTGCCAGAAAGGAAAGCAGATCAAAGCATCATTTAGAAAGAATCTTGATTCAACAATTGAAGAACCTCTGCAATTGCTACACATGGATTTATTTGGACCAGTCAATGTGTTGTCCATTTCAAGGAAAAGATTTTGCCTAGTAATTATGGATGATTTCTCAAAGTTCTCTTGGACATATTTCCTAAAGTCTAAAGATGAGGCTAGTGAAATTATCATCAATTATATAAGGCAAGTCAACAATCATCCTGATTTTAAAGTAAGGAGAATCAGGAGTGACAATGGAACTGAGTTCAAGAATTCTGTGATGAGATCATTTTGTGAAGAGAATGGGATAATGCATGAGTTTTCTGCAGCAAGAACTCCACAACAAAATAGAGTAGTGGAAAGAAAGAACAAATCTCTTATTGAAGCTGCAAGGACAATGCTTGAAGAATCAAAGTTACAAACATATTTTTAGGATGAAGCTTTGAATACTTCCTGTTACACTCAGAATATTTCTTTGATTAATCAATCAAACTGTATGACACCCTACCAATTGTTCAAGAACAGGAACCAACTCTAAATTTTCTTCATGTCTTTGGCTGCAGATGTTTTATCTTGAGGAATCAAACTGATCAACATGGGAAGTTTGACGGTAAAGCAGATGAAGGAATTTTTGTTGGAGATGTTGTGGGAAAGGCATATAGGGTCTACAATCTAATAACCAACATTTTTATGGAATCAATACATGTTGTGTTTGATGACAAAAATATTGAAGGACTACAAGATGGAGATTTCCATGAAAGCCTCAAGTTTGATAATGTGGAGATGGTTGCAAGACTTGAAGCTATCAGAATCTTCTTAGCTTATGCGGCTCACGCCAATTTCAAGGTCTATCAAATGGATGTCAAAAGTGCCTTTCTGAATGGAGATTTAGTGGAGGAAGTCTATGTTAGTCAGCCTCCTGGTTTTGAAGATCCAAATTTTCTAAATCATGTCTACTATCTTTTGAAAGCACTTTATGGACTGAAGAAAGCACCTAGAGCCTGGTATGATACTTTATTAAAGTTTCTTTTGGAAAATCAATTCACAAGAGGTACTATTGATAAAACTTTATTCTTTAGAAATGTTCATGGCTCTAGTATACTTGTTCAAATTTATGTAGATGCTATTATATTTGGCTCTACAGATGAAAAACTTTGTAAAAAGTTTGCCAAATTGATGCAAAGTAAGTATGAAATGAGCATGATGGGAGAAATAACTTACTTTCTTGGTTTGCAATTTATGCAAGTTAGTGATGGAATATTCATTAGTCAAACTAAATACATTCATGATCGTTTAAAGAAGTTTGATCTAATGGATTGCACATCTGCAAAAACTCCCATGGCCACTACAACTAAGCTTGAATTAAACACTACTGAAAGTCTGTGGATATTTCAAGCTATAGGGGTATGGTTGGCTCACTTCTGTACTTAACGGCTAGTAGGCCTGATATAATGTTTGCTACTTGTCTTTGTGCTAGATTTCAGGCTGATCCTAGAGAATCTCACCTAGTAGCTATTAAGAGAATTTTTAGATATCTAAAGGGAACACCAAAACTTGGCATTTGGTACCCTAGAGATTCTGGTTTTGATCTAATTGGTTATTCAGATGCAGTTATGCAGGTTGTAGAATAGATAGAAAAAGTACAACAGGAACCTGTCAATTTCTAGGGAACAAGCTTGTGTCCTGGTTCAGTAAAAAGCAAAATTCAGTTTCTACTTCTACAGCTGAAGCTGAATATATTGTTGCTGGTAGTTGATGTGCATAGATTTTGTGGATGAAAAACCAATTGTTGGACTATGGTCTACAAGTTGATAGAATTCCTATTTTCTGTGATAACACAAGTACAATTGCCATCACTGAAAATCCAGTATAGCATTCAAGAACAAAGCACATAGACATCAAGTACCACTTCATAAGGGAACATGTAATGAATGGTACTGTGGAACTGCATTTTGTTCCATGTGAAAAACAGCTTGCAGATATCTTTACCAAGCCACTTGATGAATCTACCTTTTCAAAGTTGGTAAGTGAGTTAGGTATGCTTAATTATTCCTGAATCATTTCAAATATTTTTACAAGTTTTAATACAGCCAGAAATTTAATTGATTTTTCTATTTTGGATGAAATTTTGGCTAAGTCAAAATTTACATCCCGACGGATGCTTATTATCCATCGAGTTTGATCATCCGACGGAATATTAATTGTTAATAAAAATCAATTATTTTTCTGGAGTATTTTATAACTCGATGGATAACTGATTTATCCTCATCCGTCGAATTGTCTCAATCCTAGCCATTAAATTTCTGAACATTATCCATCAGGTATACTTATAGTTTGTAAGCATAACACGACAGATAATTGAAGAAAGTTTTACGGTTTATTTATTTCTAAACGGCTATTTTGGGGAATTTTTATTGGTCTCTTTAGTTTACTTTATTTCTTTTGATAGTTTATTTCTGAGATAGTATAAAAGAAGAATTCATTTTTAACCTATTCTTTTATCATTCTCAAGATTCAATTGCTCTAACTTCTCTCTTTTCAAAAGCAAAACTTTTCTCTGCAACTTTTAAATCTTTAGCAATGGCACTTGTAGTGAAAATCATGTCCCAAACTGGTTATATTTATGAAAAGAACAACTTCACAGCTCTAGTGAACAAAGAGATTCAACAGTCTGGAGATTATCACAAAATGATGGATTTTGTGAAAAGCTGTAAACTCAACTATGCTATGCTGGAATCTCCCATCATCTACTGTGAGATTGTAGAGGAGATATGGACAACTGTAGTGTACAACTCAACTGACAAGACCATCACTTTCACTCTTAAAGGTAAGCAGTTTTGCATTAATAGTGATGTTGTCAAAGCATGCTTTAGAATTCCTGATAATACTGTTACTGCTCCACACACAGACACTGATATAGTTAACATGCTAAATTCCATGGGCTATGCACTCACTACCTCTAAATTAAGTGAAATTAGAAGGTTGGGTCTTAGAAAAGAATGGAGTTATCTGTGTGATGTGGTAGCTATGGCATCTGTGTCAATGACCCAACAGATGCCTACCCAAGCTACCAAACCAACAATTTCAAAATCCAAATCTAAGAAAGCCCCCTCTTGTTTCTTTCAAAAGAAACCAGTAATAACGACCCATATATTTTTATTATTATTTAAATATGTAGTTATGGAATAAATAATTAAACAAAACATTTGTGTGGGTTCGGTCAGTGGATTACTACTCTGTCACTATATGTATGGGGTTATTGCAGTTTTATTTCCATAAATACTTGGATTGTCTCTAAAATTGTTTTTATGACTTTATAATTTCAATAATTATTTTTAGGACTTTAAAAAATTGGGAAATCAATATTTCATTAATTATTTATTTATAAATGATTTTCTGAGTGTGTTTAATGGTAAAATCCATATTTAATTATGGAAATCTTCAAAAATTATAAAACTTATATTTTATTAAGTTCATATTATTCAGAGAATTTTAAAATTATTTTGGGAATTTTCGGAGTTAGTTTCACCCGCGCGTCGATTCGTTTAATTGATAAAAGCGTGTATAAATTGCGTTTTAGGAATTGTTTAAAAATTTCAAAATTTATGTTTTTATAAATTTCGGGATATTTGTAACATTTTAAGACTATTTTTGTAATTTTCTGAAATTGTTTTACGTGCACCTTGGACCGATAATATTAACTTTCGGGACAGAATTTAGACCTACGGGAGAAAACAGGACACGTGTTGCATTCCAGGGTCATTAGTTAACACGTGGCAGTTATTGGTGGGGTTAAACAATTTATTTTGTTTTCTTTCTTCATTTCTTCCTAGCAGAAACGTCAATCCCTCTCTAATCTTTCCTCTCGATCTCTCCTATCCCTCTCTTCTTTCCTCCCTATTCTTCGTCCACAAATTCACCTCATCTTCCTCTGTTTCTCCTCGGTAAGCTATCAGGGCTGTGCTTTCCATTTATTTTCCGTGATTTTTGTTTTTTCCCGGTGATTTATGCGGTGCCGGCCGACCTTCCTCGGCTTCCGGCGAGGCGGAAGTGGCGAGGCTAGTGGCTGTGTTCGGGCATGTATATATGTATGTACATGTCGAATACATATTTGTGTTGCTTGGATTGCATAGTTCTGTGTTGCTGTCTGTTGCTTCATTTTTTTCCGGCCATTCTCCGGCCCCTTGTCACGCGTGTGATGCGTGCCATTGCATGTGTGTGTTCTGTGATGATTGTTGTGTTTGGTTATGGTCATGTGTTATTGTGCAATTCGAAACCTTAGTTCTTTGGGTTATTCGAATTAATTGACTAATTCTTGAAAAAAAAATTGAATGAACATTCTGTGATTTTTGGATTATTAATTTTTGATTATTTAAAAATTAAATCGGTGAAATCCGCATTGGAAACCCAAATTTATCGGGTACCCGCGAATTTTACCGCCGTCGGCGATGAGCCTCGGCGAGCCGACGGTGGACTGTGATGACGCGGTTCTGAGTCCTAATATTTTAAAATAAATAAATATAAAATATGAATAAAAATATAAGATGTAAATAATTATATTTAATTAGTGTTGGAGAATTAGTGAATTGGCGTTGTTGACTGAAATCGATGATTGGGAATTGGATTGTAATTGGTTTGGATTTGGTTGTGATTGATTTGACGTCGAGTTGTTCGACGGGTTAGTCCGATAAATAAAGAAGGTGCTGCCCAATTTCTGAGAAATCGAACTCCGGAAATACAGGAGCGTATCCAGTAATTATCGGGCCGTCGAACGAGTATATATTAACATATATATAAATGTTGTACACAAAATTTGATTGTATGTGGTGGCGAACTGTTTTGCCAAAAAGTAATAACCCTAATTTTTGTAAAATGACGAGTATATGTATTTTTTTGAAAACGAACACCGAACCTATTTTTCATGAATGTGAACCCTAATTGTTGTGTGTGTTATTATAATATGTGTACTTACGAGTCGGGAATTGATATCAAAGAGGTAGGTTGTTAGCGAGGATATGACAAGCATACCTAGATGTCTAACGTAGGGTATTTCGGTTCTGTATATAATAACCCCAATTTTTGGAAATTTTTGAAACCCTCATGAATAGTGATTTTGCAGATTATGCTGAATGAGAAAACTTTTCATACCACACTATGTAGGGGTTCTGGTATGGATATTCTGAGATTTTATTAGTACTCTATATGATATATAAGTGTATGTAAAGATCGTCAGAATCCAATTCCGAACACTTTGATTTTTCCCGGAAATCCACTAGATACGAAAAGAATTGAGTATAAGGTAACAAGATAAGAAGGATTTAAATTAAAGGATTATAAGAGAGGATCATAAAAGGAATATAATATATTGAGAAAGGTTAAGGGAACCTAAGTAATAAGATCCCGGGTATGATCCCTCAAACGATAAACGAAAACGAAAGTTAAGCGAACTGTATAACAGATCAGCGGTCATTAGGCAAACAATTAGAAGCTAATCAAAGAGATTAGTGGGGATGATGTCATCCAACCAATAGAAAGAGGACAAAGGAGGGATGATGACATCACAAAGTGATGCAAGCATGACATAAGAAGGAAGGAAATGTGGTGGATTGTTAACCACACAAAACCAAGGTTAAATTGGTAATTAACCTAAAATAAAACAAATCTAATTTCATCCACCAAGCCAAACAAATCATTTCTCATCAAAACAAAATGTTATTCTTCATCACCAAGGCTTGCTCTCGGCTTTTTTCAACTTTAAAGGGAAGAATTTTCAAAACTCAAGATCAAGGCTTCCTAAATTGGTAACATAATTCCCTAGTCATCCTTATGCATAGTTATGGCTATCTTATGAGTTTAAGCCTTCAATTCTTTCTCAATCTTCTTCAAGAAATCAATGAAGAAGACAATGAATAGTGATTTCAAAGTTTTTAACTTGATTTTTCTTGCTTTCCTTTAAGATCCAAGCATCCCTAAGACTTCTCAAGGCTTCTTAAGGCTTCCTAGCTACTCCCACCACTTCAAGGAAGGTATATCATCTCCAAACCCTAGCTTTAATTTTATATTAGGTTGATTATGGTTGTGAGGGTAAAGAGTAGCTTGAAACTTGTTTGTTTAAGAGTTTGGGTTGGAATGGTGGTTATTGGTTTGTTGAAATCTTATGATTTGGTTAAAGAATGTAGTATAGTTTAAATTCAAGTTTTTGGATTAAGTAGATTGATTATAATGAGTTGATTTGGGGCTGTTGTAATGCAGTTTAGATGGAGGTTTGATTGGGTTGAGAATTGGGGTTGAATTGTGATGGTTTTGGAATGGTTTAAATTTGGGAAATCGCGTAAACATAGCCGTCGTAATGTCCGATTTACTTTAGACTGCTTTTGTTCATAACATTAGCACCCGAGAACCCCCTGCTAGATGTTGACCATTGCCATGTTTAGATAGCTCATGTTACGAGCTTCGTTTTGATATGTAGTTCGTTTGATTCCGATGTACAGTTCAGGAGAAACGACCGTTTTAAGTAACGGCGTTTCGCGAACGAAACTTTTCCCCTCGCCTTACTTTGAAATATAGGTTAAAGACCTTAAAGGACTAATTGAAGTATGAAACATTTATGTAAGGTGTAATAGGCAGTTGGTAAGACACCCGCGAAGGAATTGCCTTAAAACTCGTAATGGTTAAATTATTAAAAATGGTGGAGCCGAGGGTACTCGAGTGACTTAAGTAAATCGTTAAGCGCGAAAGCGAACTTTAGGACTCTAAATGGTTAAAGTCTAGTTTCTTAAGCGACCGGGGTTTAATTCCGACTTATGTTGTTGTTCATAGGGTATCGGACCCACTCTAAGCTTAAGTCTATCCGGGAGCACTCAGACAAGTTTTCTACTCGTTATACTGTTGTTGTGATATATATGTGTATATGCATTATCTTGTGATAAATGCATGATTTTTATTAGCAAATTCTTACGATATATTGGAGCATGTGATATGGTATATATGCATGTCTGTTTCGTAATCTTGATATATATCTGTTGTTTCAGTTGATAATACCTATGCTAGAGAATAGCGGTAATTTGCATATACCCTTAGTATAGGGACCCAAAGGTGAAAACATTTTCTAAAACCGGGAGTCGAGGATCCCGAGTAGATTATATATATATATATATATTTATATATATATATATGGTTATCATTTTCAAAACTATTGATCGAATAAGGTTTATTCGATAACTTTATTTTATTTAATGAATATTATTTGAATATTCATTCAAGGACTTATGACTCTGTTTATTCTATTTAATGATTATTAATTGGATATTCATTTGAGGATGTATGACTCCGTTTATTTTATTTAATGAATATTATTTATAATATTCATTCGAGGTATTATGACTCCGCTTATTATTTAATAATATTCTTTATTTTATTAAAGAATAATGTTTCGATAATCAAACTTATTTTCGATTATTCAAATAAAGATTATACTTTCGTATAAGTATATCTTTGGTTATTTAATATCCATTTCAAGTATGAGTTTTAAAACTTCTACTTCAATTATTTTTATAAAGATTATTCTTTATGGGAATATTATTTAAATAATAATATTCAGATATTTTCTAAATATATTGGGACTGATTTATTTTAATAAATCAGCAGTACTCCAAACATTCTTAAAAATGTTTTCGAGTCTTCAAAATGATTTTTAAAGTTAGAGTGGACCCCAAAACTCATTTTTATATTTAAGATCTTCCTTTCAAAGGGGATTTAAATACTCGCTCAAAACCTGGGGGATCCAGCTCTGTGGTGTATTTTACATTCGCAACGTGGTTGCTGTTTTGAGAAAATAATTTGATTACTTGCCCAACGTTCGGGAAGTAAGTCCATCTAATTGAGTCGGCATAAGCGACATGCCGGGGTACGGTCTATCAAAGTGTAAGTGGCTGGGTGGCAGTCCATCAATGCGTAAGAGGCCGGGTGGCGGTCCAGCACAAGGTCCTTATATGGCCAGGGTGATGACCGGTGGGGGATTCATCCATCTACTAGTAGAAAAAGTTACTTAATGGGTATCTTTGCCTGATCAGCAAGATATCGGGTTTATGCCAAAATTCTTTTCTTTCCAAATTCATTGGATATTACAACTCTGTTCATACTTTACATGACAGAGATTTTCAGGAAATGTATGAGATATATATATATGGATATATATATCAGGACTTAATGAAGTATCTCGTAACTTCATTATTTATAATGATATTTCAAAGATTGAATCTATTCAAGTCTTATCTTGTAGTCTCATCTGGGTGATGAACTTTGAAATTGATTATAACTTGAACGGTGGTAGTTCAAGTAGTATTCGGATATAAGTATATTGGAGTATCTTGTAACTTCATCTTTTAAACTTATATCTAGTAAATGATTATCTTATGCATGATAAAGATTTTCAGAAAAATGTTGAGACAAGGTTAGATATATGAGATCACCTTGCAACGGTATTTTTATACAGTTATACACTGGAACTCTGTGTGTATTATGCATGGAAGAGGACTTCCAATATTTTGAAAAGTATATATGTATATATATATACTGAATAATTTACGACTTCATCGCATTAAGATATCAACTTGGTTCATTTCTTTTGACCAAGACTTTCATGAGTACTATGAGAAGGCTCATGTATTGTTAATCATATTATATATTATTTTGGTGGGCTTGCTGCTCACCCTTGCTTTCTTTTTTCATCACACAACATCGGATAGATAAGATGAACAGGACCAAGCTCCCAATTCGCAAGCGGATAGGAAACGTTCCGCAGCTTTCTGGAAGCGTTGAGGCCGCTGTAGCTGAGGTAGAAATTACCAATAGGCTAAGTTTTCAACTAATGATGTACCAGACTTATGTATATTATGAGTTGTAATAATGGCAGAGAAATGTAAATTTATTCAGAAACTTGTTTAAGGTGTATTGGCATGTAATTGTGGAATAAAACGACTTGTGATTATTTTTGGATGATCATCTCTGAGACTATAACTTGTGGTGTGTGTGTTTATTGTGGGGTCACAGTACAGATTAGTTGATTAATTATTAAGATTGGGTGTTATTAAGGGAAATGGAACTCGTGACAACCCGGATCCCCGACCCCGGATTTGGGGGTGTTACAGAAGTGGTATCAGAGCTAAGCGTTATAAACCTCAGAGATGATGTGACGTAAAGATAATAAGTTCACTAAGATAATAAGAACTCTTGCCAAGTTCATAGTCGGGCTACCTAACATAGTACTAACAGTTAAAACCCTTATGGGAACCCTTATAAATATCGTGATAGAAGCGTAGTTCATTATCGTATATGGTAGCGGGACTCCGAACCCTGAGGTTGAGGAGCAACAACGCGATGATGTTTTATTACTTATTGGAGATCAGATTATGGATCCGATAGAGCGTCCTAACGCGAGATCGGATGATGTTCATATTGAGAATGTAACGATTGAGGATGTTGTCCTAGAAGGGACAGTTGCTGAGGAGGATCCCATGGAGGATCCTGACAAGAATGAATAAAGGACCATTGAGGAATTGATAACCATGGTTAGGGAAACTACCAGAGGTAGGATTGGCCGGTCACTACCGGAGGTTCGTTCAAGTTTGTAAAGATAGTAACCCCTTTAACGCGGCTTACTCGTAAGACTGAGAAGTTCGAATGGACAGAGAAATGCGAGAACAGCTTTCAAGAACTGAAGCAAAGGTTGGTGACGGCCCCTATGCTGGCGTTGCCGGATGGAAAAGGATATTTTGTGAAGTATAGTGACGGTTCGCACAAGGGCTTAGGGTTCGTGCTTATGCAGCACGGTAAGGTAATCGCGTACGCATCAAGACAATTAAGGGAATATAAAATTCGATATCCCCACCCATGAGCTTAGGCTCGTGGCAATAGTTTTACCCTAAAGATTGGAGGCACTACTTGTATGGAGAGAAGTGCGGGATTTACACAAACCATAGGAGCTCTAGTACATTTTTACGTAGAAAGAGCTCAACATACACCAGAGGAGGCGGTTAGAGCTAATCAAGAATTATGATTGGGAGATTCTTTATCATTCGGGGAAAGCCAATATGGTGGCTGATGCCCTTAGTAAAAAGGAGAGACCCAAGATGATAATGTATTTTGGAGAGTTTATAAGAGATTTTGAAAAAAATGGAAATAGAAGTGAAGGTAACCGGAGCCGGTACCGAAAAGATGTTTGAGATTGCAATACAGTCCGAATTATCGGAAGAGAACATATTGTGCCAGAAAAAGTGATGAATGAAGGCAGAGAGCCAACAATTAGATAAAAGATTAATACCGAGAAAGATGATAAGGGAATAATGAGGCATTCCTATAGAAATTGGGTTCCAAATGTTCAAGAGCCTAAAGATGAAATCTTAGATGAAAGCTAGTTTGAGGAATAAGAGTTAGAGCAAACCCTGACTGTGATAGTCAGGGAGGTCGCCATCAAGATAGAAGGAACCCATAACATGATGAAGTGGAAAATAAGGATTTAAATTATGTAAGATGACCCCAATTATGGGGAGTAGGAAGAAATATTTAGACTGAGGAAACAGAAGTCGAGTAAGGAAAGGAGACCCGAGACGGTACTCCTATACAAAAATTTATGGACCTTTCTAGACAGAACTTAGACTATTATCCCCAACCACCAGTTTGAGGAAACAATGCGGTAGAAAATTCTTTCATGACCTTTAAGTCGCTAAGCTCTCAGAGTTCCAAGGAACAGGTTGACCCAATCGAGGCAAGAGCCTGGCTAAAGGAAATATAGGAATCATTTGAGATTCTAAATGATCGACGAACCACAAAAGACTGTTTTTGTCACTTACCCTCCTAAGAGAGAGACCACCCGCTGGTGAAAGACCAAGGAAGGCACGGAGCAAGAGATTATAATAAACTGATTTAAGTTCAGTCAATTGTTTTCGGGAAAGTAATTCCCAAAGATAAGGAGATAGTGTAAAAGCTTTGGAGCTAGAACAAAAGTGGATAAGTATGATGAATTGTGAATCTAAGTTGTAAAAGTTGTCAAGATTCGTTCTAAGGGCACGGATCCAGAATGACGGGATGTTTGAAATCAATGCTTATGTTGTGTTGATTCATGAAATAATGATAAGAGAAAGGAAAATAAAAAGAAATTGAAGTGGAAAGGAATATAATAGCAATAGAGTTTGAGGAATGATAAGGGAGTTGGGTATGAGGAAACCCTAAAGACTCGTAGCAATAGAAATAGAAAAGTATGTAATCGTCAGGATGAGGGTGATTCACCATGAGTAAAATTGATGGTTGAGGGCATAAGAGATATATATATTTTATCCCCTGTGAGTTGGGAGGATTCGAGGAAACCTTAAGGTAATTCGAAGGATAAATAATGAGACGCGGATAGACTGAGGAGACAAGGAAGTAAGAAATTAGGAAAATTGGATGAAGGAAGTGACCTTCAAGAATATGAAGTGTAAGACCGGTGGCTTGATACCCAGAAAGGGAGACGCCAAGTATGAGAGATATCCCAACATTGAGATGACTGTTGAGATAAACAACAAAAGTAAATAAGGAATTATTAAGAAGAGGTTCACGTTGAACACGACCAATATCTTCCAGAACATCCTTGTTATCGTTACCAAACTAGGCAAGAAAAGTGGATAACCGTTGTTATCTTTTGGAGGCCATATCGATTGACCTCATTTTGAATACAGATGTTATTGTGAAATTAGACATATACTATCGAGGTGGGAATGATGGAATAAGACACCCTTATCAGGGATATATGACTTGATTTATCCATGGAAAGATGCATGTACCTTTTTAAAGGTGGAATTAAGGATAGAACATCGGTAACTTAAAACGAATCCTAGGGGAATGCCTAAAGGTTGGCATTTCACCCTTAATAGGGATAATATGAGGATTGACAGTATGAATTGGAAAAGATTAAGGTAATAACGACCTTTAAGTATCAGTGGAGAAATTTTTCAGAAGTATATAGACAATGATTCTGGTATTAGTAAATGGTGTTTTGATATGCCCTGTATCTAGGGAATACAGGAGGAACGATTCAAGGATAACCTTAGAGGTTTTACAAGGAAAAAGGTAATATTCAAAATTCTCAAGAATAAAAATGTTGATAAAGGAAATGTGACGTAATTATAATGATGCCAAGTGGGGCACGTGTTAAACCACGAGAAAGTATGGATCGAACCAGTAATGGTCGAAATTGTTCAGGGCAATTAGGACTTAAGATAAAAGATGTTCTAAATATGATTGAGAGTCAGTCATGATAGTGATTAACCTCTAAAGACTGAGGCAATAACTTATGGAAAAATGGTGATATTTTTTTTACTCACCAGATTTTAAGGAAAACATCTTCACATAAGCAGTGATTGAAATGAGGTAGAAAATTTATTTGGAGGTGGTTAAAATGACATTGACTATAAGGAAATTTTACTATCAGGAAAGGCCAAAGAGGTGGCCAACACTTTAAAGGTAAGAGGATGGATAATTATAGGCGCTTATGCCAAGGGAATACGGTGATGATGGTTAAAGCTATGCAGATTGTATTATGGTTTGGAAGATTGACACTCCTTCTGATGACTGTGCAATACCCAACCGTAATAGTAGTTGGTAAAGGTTTAATTCGTGTAATCGCCATGAGCGGGCTATCTACCTCAGAAGGTACTATCTTGAGAATAATCCAGGACCATATTTCAAAAAGGACTAAACGAACCTTGAGTTAAATCTTCTATTTAAGGCATACGATTAAGAATGGTATTCACCTGCTATCGTTGCTTTGACTGAAACTCTTCTGCAATTTTATCTGCTTCATGTCATGTAAGTACGTCAAGTTCAGGAGTGTTCTTCATGAATCATGAACGGTGATCATGTTACCTCCTTAGAAGAATTAGATACGACATATATGGACTCCGTAGGGTTAGATATTAAGATTTCATGGAAAGTGAATTACGACAGTAGGTCAGTGGTGGACCATAGTAATGCATCAATGATTCTGCGAGTAATGAGTCGATTACAACCATGAGAGTTGTATTGGAATGAATGTTGAGATTGAGTACCACTAATCGGGTCGTGGTAGTGTATAAGTTATCATTGATAGACTTATTAAGTAGAGTATCTACCTATTGAATATTTATTCCTTCCTATCAATAGAGAGTCGTATTACTATACGAGGAAGGTTGCGATGCAAGCATGGAATTCTAGTAACGATGATGTCTAGAATGAGATCCCAGATTCGATTTTCAATGTCGAGGGAGTTTCAAAGGTGATTGTGTATAAGCTCGAGGAAGAGCATGGGTCCATAGAATGATGGACGGAATAGCAAAAAATATTTAAGCATGTGAAATGCGATGCGATAATACTTGATGTTGATATATATACACATATGCTTTTTTCTCCTATGACAAACCTCTATAATTCAGAGGTAGGTTGTAACACCCCCAGATCCGGGGTCGGGGATCCGGGTCGTCACGGTCTTTCTTTCCACAATATCACTTCACTTAATTAATAATAATAACCTTATGCTGTGACCCCACACTAACACACACCACAACCCGTTATAGTCTCAGAGATGAAATTGAAATAAGTACAAGTCTTTGAATCCACAATTTAAAAGTTATTACAACCCAAAATGATTACTTGATAAATTTATAGTTAATTGCCATTATCTGCCACAAGTTATAATTATACATAATTTGATTCTCAAAAATAGAATGCCTGATCTACCAATAGATCTACCTCTGCAGCTATAGCAGCTACAACATCATCGGGAAGACGCGGGACGCTTCCCACGCGCTTGCGCTGGGTCTGCTGGAGTCTGGCCATCTTTCCTAACTGTTGTTGTGTGATGAAGAAATAAAGCAAGAGTGAGCCTTACAGCTCGCAAGATAATATAGTGATAACAATAATATAAGTATCTAAATGGATACTTACTAGAATCTTTTTTCAAGTGTAAGATAATTACTTACTAGATATAAGTAAAAACAAGGGATGAAGTTACCAAATACTTCACTATACTTATATCATTTATAAAGCTACTTGAACTACCACTGTTCAAAGTATAATGAGCTTTTACCAGTTCATCACATAGATGAGACTACAAGACAAGATTTGAATAGATTAAACCTTTGAAATATTATTAAAGGAAATGAAGTTATGATATACTTCATTAAGTTATGATATATATATATATATATATATCCACATATACATCTTCTTTATACATTTCCTGAAAACCTCTGTCATGTAAAATATGAACAGAATTGCAATATCCAATAAATTTGGAAAGGAAAAGAATTTTGGCATAAACCAGATATCTTGCTGATCAGGCAAAGATACCAATAAGTAACCTTTTCTACTAGTAGATGGACGAATTCCCCACTGGTCATCACCCTGGTCATAATAGGACCTTATGCTGGACTGCCACTCAGCCACTTATGCATTTGATGGACTCCCACTGAGCCACTTACACTATCATGGACGCCCACTGAGCCCATGTTGCTTATGCCGACTCAATAGATGGACTTACTTCCCGAACGTTGGGTAAGTAATCAATTCATTTACCAAAACTGCAACCTTGTCGCGAATATAAAATACACCACAGAGCCGGATCCCTCAGGTTTTGAGCGAGTATTTAAATCCCCTTAAAAAGGAAGATCTTAAATATAAAAATGAGTTTTGGGATCCGCTCTAACTTTTTAAAAAAAATCATTTTGAAGACTCGAAAACACTTTAAAGAGTGTTTGGAGTAAATCTGATTTAATGAAGTAAATCAGTCCCCAGTATATTTAGAAAATGTCTGAATATTATTATTTAAATAATATTCCCACAAAGAATAATCTTATAAAAATAATTGAAGTAGAAGTATTAAAACTTATACTTGAAACGAGTATTAAATAACCAAAGGTATACTTATACGAAAGTACTATCTTTATTTGAATAATCGAAAATAAGTTTGATTATTGACACCTTATTCTTTAATAAAATAAAAAATATATTTCAGTAATAAGCGGAGTCATAATACCTCGAATGAATATTATAAATAATATTCATTAAATAAAAATAAAGGAGTCATACATCCTCAAATGAATATTCAAATAATATTCATTAAATAATATAAACTGAATCATAAGCCCTCGAATGAATATTCAAATAATATTCAAATAATAAAATAAAAGTTATCGAATAAACCTTATTCGATTAATAGTTTGGAAAACTATAACCATATATATATATAAGTATATATATATATATATATATTTATATACATATATACAAAATCTACTCGAGATCCTCGACTCCCGGTTTAGAAAATATTTCCACCTTTTGGGTCCCTATACTAAGGGTATATGCAAGTTACCGTTATCCTCTAGCATAGGTATTATCAACTGAATCAACATATATATATAGCAAGAATACGAAACAGGCATGCATATATATATATATATATATCATAGCAGCATGCTTCAATGTATTGCAACATTTGCTAATTAACCAACATGCATCTATCGCAAGATAATGCAAATCCAAATATACATCACAACAACAGTTATAACGGGTAGAAAACTTGCCTGAGTGACTTGGGGTGATAAAAGGCTCGGGACGAGTTTGGTAACCTATAAACAACAAGTAAGTTGGAATTAAACCGAAGTCGCTTGTAAATCTATTCTTTAACTAACTTAGACTCTAACGCTTGTTTTGCGCTTACTGATTTGCTTAAGTCACCCGGGTACCCTCGGCTCCACCATTTTCAATAATTTAATCTTTACGAGTTTTAAGGCGATTCCTTCGCGAGTGTCTTACCAACTGCCTAACACACTTACCATAAATGTTTCATGCATTAATTAACCCTTTTTGGTCTTTAACCTATGTTTCAAAGTAAGGCGAGGGGAAAAGTTTCGTTCGCGAAATGCCGTTACTTGAAACGGTCGTTTCTCCTAAACCGTGCATCGGAATCGAACGAACTACATATCAAAACGAAGCTCGTAACATGAACTATCTAAACATGGCAATGGTCATAATCTAGCAGGGGGTTCTCGGGTCCTAATGTTATTCACAAAAACAGTCTAAAGAAAATCGGACGTTACGACGGCTATGTTTACGCGATTTCCCAATTTAAAACCATTCAAAACCAACCCAATTCAACCTCAAATCCAACATACAACCAACATCCATCCTTATCACATCATAACAACCCCAACCAATTCAATTTTAACATTCATACTTATGCCTAAGCTTAACTTTAACCATACTTAAGTTCTTTTAATCAAAATAACAACATTTACCATTCCATTTCAATACCATTTCAATCCCAAACTCTAAATCACAAACATCAAGCTACAATATCACCCTACTAATCAAAATCATCTTATAATACATAGGAATCTAGGGTTTGGAGATGATATACCTTCCTTGAAGTGGTGGGAGGAGCTAGGAAGCCTTAAGAAGCTTTGAGAAGTCTTAGGAATGCTTGGATCTTCAAGGAAAACAAGAAAAATTTCAAGTTAAAAACTTGAAAACACTATTCATAGTCTTCTTCTTTGATTAAATGAAGAAGATTGAGAAGGAATTGATGGCTTAAACTCATGATATAGCCCTAACTAAGCATGAAAATGATTAAGGAATTAACTCACCAATTTAGGAAGCTTGGATCTTTGATTTTGAATTTTCTTGCCTTTTGCAATAGTAAAAAGCCGAGAGCTCTCAAGAACAATGCCTTGGTTTCTTTTTGATTTTGATGAAGAATGAATTTGCTTGGCTTGGTTGATTTGTTTTTGTGTTTGATTTAGTTAATTACCTTGTTGCCCTTGATTTTATGTGGTTAAAAAGCCACCACATCTCCTTCCTTCCCATGTCATGCCCATGTCATATGGTGATGTCATCCTTCCCTCCTTGTCCTCTTCTCATTGGTTGGGTGACATCACTCTCTCTAATCCCTTTGATTAACTCCCTAATTGTTTGCCTAATGACCGCTGATCTGTTATACGGTTCGCTTAACTTTTGTTCTCGTTTATCGTTTGAAGGATCATACCCGGGATCTTATTACCTAGGTTCCCTTAACCTTTCTCAATACATTATATTCCTTTTTATGATCCTCTATTATAATCCTTTAATTTAAATCCTTTTTATAATGTTACCTTATACTCAATTCTCTCCGTATCTAGTGGATTTCCGGGAAAAACCAAAGTGTTCGGAATTGGATTCTGACGATCTTTACATACACTCATATACCGTATAGAGTACTAATAAAATCTCATAATATCCATAATAGAACCCCTACATAGTGTGGCATGAAAAGTTTTCTCATTCAGCTAAAACACGATTCACAAGGGTTACAAAAAGTTGAAAATTTTGGGGGTTATTACAGTCTCCCCTCCTTAAAAGTATTCCGTCCCGGAATCAAATAGAAAACAAATGGGGGTACTTTTCTAGCATTGTGCTCTCTGGTTCCCAAGTTGATTCTTCCACATTATGATTCTGCCATAGTACTCTGACTAGCTTGATTACTTTGTTCCGAAGCACCTGCTCCTTCTTATCTATAATCCTTACTGGCTTCTCCACGTAAGTTAGATCTGGCTGCATATCCACCTGCTCGTACTCCACTATGTGTCTGGCATCCCGATGATACTTCCTTAGCATTGACACATGGAACATATTATGAACTTGTTGCAAGTTAGGGGGCAAGGCTAGCTCGTAAGCTAACTTTCCAATCCGTCTTAATATCTCAAAAGGTCCAATGTATCTTGGGATTAGTTTTCCTTTCCTTCCGAACCTCATTAATCCCTTCCAAGGGGATACCTTTAGCAGTACTAAGTCCCCGACTTCATATTCCTTGTCCTTTCGGGCTAGGTCTGCATATTTCTTCTGTCTGTCTTGGGCTGCTACAAGTCGCCCTCTGATAAGATCCACTATGTCTTTGGTCCTTTGGACCACTTCGGGTCCGAGCATCTTCCGCTCTCCTACTTCATCCCAGTATAAGGGAGATCGACACCTTCTTCCGTACAGGGCCTCATAAGGCGGCATTCCGATGCTAGCATGAAAGCTATTGTTATAAGAAAACTCGATCAACGGCAAGTGATCATCCCAACTCCCTTTAAAGTCTATTGCACAGACTCTCAACATATCCTCTAGTGTCTGGATGGTCCTTTCACTCTGCCCATCCGTCTGGGGATGGTACGCGGTACTCATATTTAACTTGGTCCCCGCACATTCCTGAAAGCTCCTCCAAAATCTGGAGTTGAACCTGGGGTCTCGGTCTGAGACAATGGACGCTGGGACTCCATGTCGCGTTACTATTTCCTTAAGGTAAATGTCCACCAGTCTATCGAATGTGTATCTCTCATTGATAGGAATGAAATGAGCTGACTTTGTCAGTCGGTCTATGATTACCCAAATGGCATCGTGATTGGCTTTCGTCCTTGGCAATCCTACAACAAAATCCATCGCTATCTGTTCCCATTTCCATTCGGGAATCTCCAGGGGTCGTAAGAGTCCACTGGGTCTCTGGTGCTCTGCCTTTACCCTTTGGCAAGTCAAACATTTGCTTACCCATTCTGCTACGTCCCTCTTCATGTTGGGCCACCAGTAATATTCCTTCAAATCCCTATACATCTTGGTACTTCCCGGGTGAATGGAATACCTTGAACTATGGCTTTCATCCAATATCTCATCTTTAAGCTCTTGAACATTCGGAACCCAAATCCGGTAGGAGTACCTCATTATCCCTTTATCATCTTTCTCAGTATGGATCTCCTCTCCAGTCATTGACTCTCTACCTTCATTCATTATTTTATCCTGGCACAATCTGATCTTTTCCAATAACTCTGGCTGCATTGAGATCTCAAAAAGCTTTTCAGTTCCGGTTCCGGTTACCTTTACTTCTATTTCCATTTTCTCAAAATCCCTTATCAATTCTTCCGAAGTCGTTATCATTCTGAGTCTTTCCTTTCTACTAAGGGCATCAGCCACCACATTGGCTTTCCCTGGATGATAGAGAATCTCACAATCATAGTCCTTGATTAGTTCTAACCATCTCCTCTGGCGCATGTTGAGGTCTTTCTGCGTAAATATGTACTTGAGGCTCTTATGGTCTGTGAAAATCTCGCACTTCTCTCCATACAAGTAGTGCCTCCAAATTTTTAAGGCAAATACTATTGCCGCGAGCTCAAGGTCATGAGTAGGATATCTAACCTCGTATTCCTTCAATTGTCTCGATGCATACGCAATCACCTTACCGTGCTGCATAAGCACACATCCTAATCCTTTGTGCGACGCGTCACTATATATCACAAAATCTCCTTTTTCGTCCGGCAATGCCAATACCGGAGCCGTTATCAACCTTTTCTTTAATTCCTGAAAACTGTTCTCGCATTTCTCCGTCCATTCAAACTTCTCTGTCTTACGAGTAAGTCGTGTCAAAGGGGCTGCGATCTTCGCAAAGTCCTGTACAAATCTACGATAGTAGCCGACCAATCCTATAAAACTCCTTACCTCTGTGGGTGTGGTTAGCCTTTCCCAATTTGAGACCGCCTCTATCTTGGAGAGGTCGACCAATACTCCTTCTTTATTGATCACATGTCCTAAAAACTGTACTTCATTCCGCCAGAATTCACACTTCGAGAATTTGGCATATAACTGTTCCTCTCTAAGTATTCCTAGAGCTATCCTCAAATGCTCTGCATGTTCTGTCTCAGTCCTTGAGTAGATCAAAATATCATCAATAAAAACTATCACACATTTGTCCAAGTACTTCTTAAATACTCTATTCATTAAATCCATAAAAGCCGCTGCGGCGTTGGTTAATCCAAAGGACATTACCAAGAACTCATAATGCCCATACCTGGTATGGAACGCTGTCTTGGAAATATCTTCGGGTTTAATCTTTAGTTGGTGATATCCAGTTCTCAGGTCGATCTTGGAAAAATAAACAGCATCCTTTAGCTGGTCGAACAGATCGTCTATTCTAGGTAATGGGTACCTGTTCTTTATGGTTAGCTTGTTCAACTCTCGATAGTCTATGCACAGCCTCATGCTCCCATCTTTCTTCTTAACAAATAAAACTGGTGCTCCCCACGGAGACACACTGGGTCTTATCATACCCTTATCCAAGAGTTCCTGCAATTGGATAGCTAATTCCTTCATTTCTAACGGGGCTAACCGGTAAGGTGCCTTTGAAACTGGCGCCGTCCCCGGGGCCAACTCAATAGCAAATTCAATCACTCTATCGGGTGGTAATCCCGGAAGGTCTTGTGGGAATACATCTTCAAATTCGTTGACTACTGGAATATCTTGTAAGTTGGGCACCTCCTTCTGTGTGTCCACCACATAGGCTAGGTAGGCCTCATTTCCTTTTCGTAGCATCCTTCTGGCCTGGGCCATAGTCAAAAATTTATGCGCTGCCTCTTTCCTCTAAATATAACTTCCTTCTTCCCTGGGATATTTAGCTTAACTTTCTTCCCTTTACAGTCTATCTGAGCATCATTGCTAGATAGCCAGTCCATTCCCAAAATTACATCAAACTCCCCTAATTTAAAAGGAATCAGATCAACACTAAAAGATTGCTCCCCTATGCCTATCTCACAGGCGGGGTGAATCTGGTTAATAGGAATAATTTCATGATTGGCTATTTCTACTTGTAAGGGTTCTATCAAGGGTTCAGCCTTAAGTCTTAACTTACGCGCAAAGTCCTTTGATATAAAAGATTTAGTTGCTCCCGAATCAAATAAAACATTTGCACTGACTGAATTTAGAGAAAGGGTACCTGCTATCATATCTGAATCTTTCATAGCATCCTGGACTGTCATGTTGAAAGTCCTTGCAGTAGGTGGCTTATTAGAAGCAGCCCTGCTTGCTCCCGAAGCTGCTGGTTTGTTCATTGGCATTCCCTCTTCCAATGACCCGGGCGTCCACACTGATGACAAGTGGTGGTTGGAATGACGGCAGGGGTTGATGATGGGCACTTAGTTGAATAGTGGCCTTCCCGACCGCACTTAAAGCAGGTTACTGGCTTTCCTTTACACTCCCCAGTGTAATTCCTTCCACATATGTTACAGGCTGGCAATGGGGGTCGAGACTGGTTGGAATAGGACATTCTTGATTTCTGGCCGCCCTGGCTCACACTCACACTCATTGGCCGCTTAAACCCAGTGTTCCTTCCTGGTAGGGACACTGCTCCTCGATTAAATCTAGTTGGGAAGCTTCTTCCTGCGGAACCTCCACCCATGCTCATACTTTTCCTCTTTATTCCTTTCTTCTCTCTTTCCTTCTGCATCTGTTCACTTCCGACTTTTACAATCGTTGCCTTTTGTACCAGAGTGGCATAGTCCGTAAGCTCAAGGATTGCCACCCTATTCTGAATCCACGGTTTCAGTCCCTGCTGAAACCTCCTAGCTTTCTTTTCCTCGGTGCTCACAGACTCCGGCACAAACCTTGATAACTCAGTAAATTTCGCTTTGTACTCTGCTACAGACAAGTTATTCTGCTTTAGCTCCAAGAACTTGAGCTCCATCTGGTTTTCCATAAACCTCGGGAAATCCTTTCCCAGAAACAACTGACTAAATCTCTCCCAGGTTATAATAGCATCTGTCTCCATGTTTTTCTTGGCCTCCCACCAGTAGTTAGCTTCTCCTTTCAGAAGGTAGGTAGCAAATACAGTCTTCTGTGCCTCATCGGTACTCAAGATCTCAAAGGATTTCTCCATTTCCTTTAACCATGCCCTTGCCTCAACTGGGTCGGCTGATCCGTGGAACTCAGGGGGCTTAAGGGACTTAAAAGCCCTGAAAGAGTTTGCCACAGTATTGTTATTTCCTTGAGGGGGTGGGTTGGGTTGACGTTCCAAATTCTGCCTTAGGAGTTGCATGAACTGGCCCATGAGATCCATGCCTGGGTTTGGTACCGGTTGCTCAACCTCAGTTTCTCCTTCTTCAGCCTCTATCTCAAATCCCTCAACATCATATGTTTCCTCTTCCTCTTCATACAGGGAGTCATCCTGTTCAACATAATCCTCATCTTCCTCTTCACTGTGTTCCTGGTTCCTATCATCCTGGTTATGGCTTCCCTGGTCCTCAGATCCAGGGTTCGCCCTAGTTCCAATCTTTCTTGGCGGCATGATTCGGATAATAAAAAAAATTATTGGGAGATTCAACGTTAGGTCACAATCATATACAACATTGTGCCTTGCACAGCTTCATAATGGGGAGAACGTATATCGCAATTCTATTATTATAAGAAAGTTCTAATACGAAGTGCAGTAATAATAATAATAAAAACAGTGACCTCGTCACTAATGAACTGAACCGAAGGAAACAAATATATACAGAATGCGAGAAATACATAGTTTGATCTGGTCAAAAGTACAACAATGCTACAGTCATCTGTCCCAAAAGTGATACACAAGAGTCTATCTGTCTAGTCAGAAAAAGGGATGTTATATACAAGTCAACTATCCCGGAAAATTGGCTCTTACTAAGGCCTCGGCTAACTAGACAACTAGACTATTCCATCATCAATCCTGAATCATACACCGGAGCGGGTCAGCTCCCATACCCTTTCCATCGCACGACGGAAGATATAGTCGGCCTGTCGCCTGGAGATCATACCATGCCTGTCCCCCTGGAGCGATCTGAGCCTCGCTCGGGATGTGAGCTCTATCCCCGTAAGCTCCCTCCTCAAGGATCGGGGTATAGAAGCCCTAGTCTCATAAGCTCGGGTATGCCTACCCGCCCTCTCTGCATCCAACTCCCTCCTGGCCTCATCCAGTCGGCCCTCGGCAACAGCCACTCGGGTTCTCAGAACATCCTGAACATATCCATGAGCTAACGAAGACTTCCTGTGGGCAGGGTCAAGAGGTGGTGAATTCGGAGCCGCTGAGGGTGCCTCGTCGGTCTGCCTAGGCTCGGAAGTATGGGTCTCTGAGCTGTCATCATCGGGAATCCAGGATAGTGGTGGAGGGGTAGGGGCTCTGACCACCGGAAGTGTGGGTAATGGGGTACCAGCATACACTACCATAGGTCCAACACGCTCCTCAGCTACTGGGACCTCATCCGGGTCCTCCTCATCCGGAATAGCAATAACCTCTGTCTCTGACTCCTCTGAGGGGTCCTCCTCATCTGAAATAGCAATGACCTCTGTCTCTGACTCCTCTGAGGGGTCCTCCTCATCCTCCTCCATCTCAGGCTCCTCCTGATCCTCAACATCTAGCAGTGCCTCATCATGCTCACGCTCGAACATCTCAGGGTCCTCTATCTCAGGCGCCTACACATTAAACGAGCTAAGTTACTATCATGATACTTATAAGGGTTCCCGTAAGGGTTTTAACTGTCAGCACTACTTTAAGTAGTCCGACCATGAACTTGGCAAGAGTTCTTATTATCTTTGTGAGTTTGTTATTATATCGACGCATCATCTCTGAGGTTTATAACGCTTAGCTCTGATACCATTTCTGTAACACCCCCAGATCCGGGGTCGGGGATCCGGGTCATCACGGTCTTTCTTTCCACAATATCACTTCACTTAATTAATAATAATAACCTTATGTTGTGACCCCACACTAACACACACCACAACCCGTTATAGTCTCAGAGATGAAATTGAAATAAGTACAAGTCTTTGAATCCACAATTTAAAAGTTATTACAACCCAAAATGATTACTTGATAAATTTACAGTTAATTGCCATTATCTGCCACAAGTTATAATTATACATAATTTGATTCTCAAAAATAGAATGCCTGATCTACCAATAGATCTACCTCTGCAGCTATAGCAGCTACAACATCATCGGGAAGACGCGGGACGCTTCCCACGCGCTTGCGCTGGGTCTGCTGGAGTCTGGCCATCTTTCCTAACTGTTGTTGTGTGATGAAGAAATAAAGCAAGAGTGAGCCTTACAGCTCGTAAGATAATATATAGTGATAACAATAATATAAGTATCTAAATGGATACTTACTAGAATCTTTTATCAAGTGTAAGATAATTACTTACTAGATATAAGTAAAAACAAGGGATGAAGTTACCAAATACTTCACTATACTTATATCATTTATAAAGCTACTTGAACTACCACTGTTCAAAGTATAATGAGCTTTTACCAGTTCATCACATATATGAGACTACAAGACAAGATTTGAATAGATTAAACCTTTGAAATATTATTAAAGGAAATGAAGTTATGATATACTTCATTAAGTTCTGATATATATATATATATATCCACATATACATCTTCTTTATACATTTCCTGAAAACCTCTGTCATGTAAAATATGAACAGAATTGCAATATCCAATAAATTTGGAAAGGAAAAGAATTTTGGCATAAACCAGATATCTTGCTGATCAGGCAAAGATACCAATAAGTAACCTTTTCTACTAGTAGATGGACGAATTCCCCACTGGTCATCACCCTGGTCGTAATAGGACCTTATGCTGGACTGCCACTCAGCCACTTATGCATTTGATGGACTCCCACTGAGCCACTTACACTATCATGGACGCCCACTGAGCCCATGTTGCTTATGCCGACTCAATAGATGGACTTACTTCCAGAACGTTGGGTAAGTAATCAATTCATTTACCAAAACTGCAACCTTGTTGCGAATATAAAATACACCACAGAGCCGAATCCCTCAGGTTTTGAGCGAGTATTTAAATCCCCTTAAAAAGGAAGATCTTAAATATAAAAATGAGTTTTAGGATCCGCTCTAACTTTTTAAAAAAAATCATTTTGAAGACTCGAAAACACTTTAAAGAGTGTTTGGAGTAAAGCTGATTTAATGAAGTAAATCAGTCCCCAGTATATTTAGAAAATGTCTGAATATTATTATTTAAATAATATTCCCACAAAGAATAATCTTATAAAAATAATTGAAGTAGAAGTATTAAAACTTATACTTGAAACGAGTATTAAATAACCAAAGATATACTTATACGAAAGTACTATCTTTATTTGAATAATCGAAAATAAGTTTGATTATTGACACCTTATTCTTTAATAAAATAAAGAATATATTTCAGTAATAAGCGGAGTCATAATACCTCGAATGAATATTATAAATAATATTCATTAAATAAAAATAAAGGAGTCATACATCCTCAAATGAATATTCAAATAATATTCATTAAATAATATAAACTGAATCATAAGCCCTCGAATGAATATTCAAATAATATTCAAATAATAAAATAAAAGTTATCGAATAAACCTTATTCGATTAATAGTTTGGAAAACTATAACCATATATATATATAAGTATATATATATATATATTTATATACATATATACAAAATCTACTCGGGATCCTCGACTCCCGGTTTAGAAAATATTTCCACCTTTTGGGTCCCTATACTAAGGGTATATGCAAGTTACCGCTATCCTCTAACATAGGTATTATCAACTGAATCAACATATATATAGCAAGAATACGAAATAGGCATGCATATATATATATATATATCATAGCAGCATGCTTCAATGTATTGCAACATTTGCTAATTAACCAACATGCATCTATCGCAAGATAATGCAAATCCAAATATACATCACAACAACAGTTATAACGGGTAGAAAACTTGCCTGAGCGACTTGGGGTGATAAAAGGCTCGGGACGAGTTTGGTAACCTATAAACAACAAGTAAGTTGGAATTAAACCAAAGTCGCTTGTAAATCTATTCTTTAACTAACTTAGACTCTAACGCTTGTTTTGCGCTTACTGATTTGCTTAAGTCACCCGGGTACCCTCGGCTCCACCATTTTTAATAATTTAATCTTTACGAGTTTTAAGGCGATTCCTTCGCGAGTGTCTTACCAACTGCCTAACACACTTACCATAAATGTTTCATGCATTAATTAACCCTTTTTCGTCTTTAACCTATGTTTCAAAGTAAGGCGAGGGGAAAAGTTTCGTTCGCGAAACGCCGTTACTTGAAACGGTCGTTTCTCCTAAACCGTGCATCGGAATCGAACGAACTACATATCAAAACGAAGCTCGTAACACGAACTATCAAAACATGGCAATGGTCATAATCTAGCAGGGGGTTCTCGGGTCCTAATGTTATGCACAAAAACAGTCTAAAGAAAATCGGACGTTACGACGGCTATGTTTACGCGATTTCCCAATTTAAAACCATTCAAAACCAACCCAATTCAACCTCAAATCCAACATACAACCAACATCCATCCTTATCACATCATAACAACCCCAACCAATTCAATTTTAACATTCATACTTATGCCTAAGCTTAACTTTAACCATACTTAAGTTCTTTTAATCAAAACAACAACATTTACCATTCCATTTCAATACCATTTCAATCCCAAACTCTAAATCACAAACATCAAGCTACAATATCACCCTACTAATCAAAATCATCTTATAATACATAGGAATCTAGGGTTTGGAGATGATATACCTTCCTTGAAGTGGTGGGAGTAGCTAGGAAGCCTTAAGAAGCTTTGAGAAGTCTTAGGAATGCTTGGATCTTCAAGGAAAACAAGAAAAATTTCAAGTTAAAAACTTGAAAACACTATTCATAGTCTTCTTCTTTTATTAAATAAAGAAGATTGAGAAGGAATTGATGGCTTAAACTCATGATATAGCCCTAACTAAGCATGAAGATGATTAGGGAATTAACTCACCAATTTAGGAAGCTTGGATCTTTGATTTTGAATTTTCTTGCCTTTTGCAATAGTAAAAAGCCGAGAGCTCTCAAGAACAATGCCTTGGTTTCTTTTTGATTTTGATGAAGAATGAATTTGCTTGGCTTGGTTGATTTGTTTTTGTGTTTGATTTAGTTAATTACCTTGTTGCCCTTGATTTTGTGTGGTTAAAAAGCCACCACATCTTCTTCCTTCCCATGTCATGCCCATGTCATGTGGTGATGTCATCCTTCCCTCCTTGTCCTCTTCTCATTGGTTGGGTGACATCACTCTCTCTAATCCTTTTGATTAACTCCCTAATTGTTTGCCTAATGACCGCTGATCTGTTATACGGTTCGCTTAACTTTCGTTCTCGTTTATCGTTTGAAGGATCATACCCGGGATCTTATTACTTAGGTTCCCTTAACCTTTCTCAATACATTATATTCCTTTTTATGATCCTCTATTATAATCCTTTAATTTAAATCCTTTTTATCCTGTTACCTTATACTCAATTCTCTCCGTATCTAGTGGATTTCCGGGAAAAACCAAAGTGTTCGGAATTGGATTCTGACGATCTTTACATACACTCATATACCGTATAGAGTACTAATAAAATCTCAGAATATCCATAATAGAACCCCTACATAGTGTGGCATAAAAAGTTTTCTCATTCAGCTAAAACACTATTCACAAGGGTTACAAAAAGTTGAAAATTTTGGGGGTTATTACATAGGTTCCAAGCCAGATATTTTGTGGCAGTATATTTTTTTTCATATATACAATTCTCTTCAGTTCGTTCTTTTCGCTTCTTTTCATTTCATATAAACTGAGAAGAACAACCCTTCCAGAAGGGGAGGTATTGCCGAATGACTATCTATCTGTGTGATAGAAGCCGAGTAGGATACCGGCTATTGTTTAATTGCTTGTCAAGTACTAAAGGCTGACCACCTTCTGTACTAACTATGCGATATAACAAGTGTTCATGATCATAGTGATCTCTCAATGAATTCTTTTACTTCTATATGATTGATCAAACTTTGGGAAATAGAAACAGCTGAGAAAGGAGTAGTAAAGTTATGGTGGTAGTCAGAATGGAAGCACATTCATGATACTAAGGTTGACGTGGTTATTAAAAGGTTATAGAACTCTAACGAGCAAAAGTATAACCAGTATAATATTAGGAACGGAAGGTAGTAGCGATTACGGACTGGAAAAGAATGGGTATTGAGAAGCAAAAGCTATAATGCTAGAAGCTATGATGAGAGCCGGTGCAATAGACTTGAAAGAATTTGGAATGATCACTTAACGCGGATTAAGTTATCTTACGACAATAGATCATATGTCATTATCGAGATGACGCCTTATGAGTTCCTTGAGGGAAGACAATGTCGATCTCCCTTATGTTAGGATGAAGTTCTAGAGCGCAAGATGCTTGGACCAACAGTGGTCCAAAGGACCAAGGATTTAATAGATTTAATCAGAGGACGGCTGGTAGTAGCCCAAGATGGACATAAGAAGTATGTTGATTTGACACGAAAGGACAAAGAATAGGAAGTAAGGGACCTAGTGTTGTTAAAGGTATCCCCTTGGAAACTTTTGGAAAGGATTGATGAGATTCGGAAAGAAAGGAAAGCTAAGTCCACAATTTGTCGGACCCTTGGATGTATTAAGACGTTTTGGGAAGTTAGCATATGAGCTAGCCCTACCCCCGAACATGTAGCAAGTCATAACGTGTTCCACGTATCAATGTTAAGGAAGTATAATTTGGATGCCAGACAAATAGGGGCATATGAGCGCATAGACATGCAACCAGACGTAACCTACATGGAGCAACCAGGAAGGGTTATAGATCAAAAATGGACAAATACTTAGGAGAAGAGTTATCAAACTAGTCAGAGTTTGTTGGTAAAACCACAATGTGGGAAAATTTACTCGAGAGTTAGAAAGTGCAATGCTAAGAGAGTATCCCTATTCATTTTCTATCTGATTCCGGGACGGAATCCTTTTAAGGAGGGGAGACTGTAATAACCCCAATTTTTGCAAATTTTTGAAACCCTTATGAATAGTGATTTTGCAGATTATGCTGAATGAGAAAACTTTTCATGCCACACTATGTAGGGGTTCTGGTATGGATATTCTGAGATTTTATTAGTACTCTATATGGTATATAAGTGTATGTAAAGATTGTCAGAATCCAATTCCGAACACTTTGATTTTTCCCGGAAATCCACTAGATACGAAAAGAATTGAGTATAAGGTAACAAGATAAGAAGGATTTAAATTAAAGGATTATAAGAGAGGATCGTAAAAGGAATATAATATATTGAGAAAGGTTAAGGGAACCTAAGTAATAAGATCCCGGGTATGATCCCTCAAACGATAAACGAAAACGAAAGTTAAGCGAACCGTATAACATATCAGCGGTCATTAGGCAAACAATTAGAAGCTAATCAAAGAGATTAGTGGGGATGATGTCATCTAACCAATAGAAAGAGGACAAAGGAGGGATGATGACATCACAAAGTGATGCAAGCATGACATAAGAAGGAAGGAAATGTGGTGGATTGTTAACCACACAAAACCAAGGTTAAATTGGTAATTAACCTAAAATAAAACAAATCTAATTTCATCCACCAAGCCAAACAAATCATTTCTCATCAAAACAAAATTTTATTCTTCATCACCAAGGCTTGCTCTCGGCTTTTTTCAACTTTAAAGGGAAGAATTTTCAAAACTCAAGATCAAGGCTTCCTAAATTGGTAAGATAATTCCCTAGTCATCCTTATGCATAGTTATGGCTATCTTATGAGTTTAAGCCTTCAATTATTTCTCAATCTTCTTCAAGAAATCAATGAAGAAGACAATGAATAGTTATTTCAAAGTTTTTAACTTGATTTTTCTTGCTTTCCTTTAAGATCCAAGCATCCCTAAGACTTCTCAAGGCTTCTTAAGGCTTCCTAGCTACTCCCACCACTTCAAGGAAGGTATATCATCTCCAAACCCTAGCTTTAATTTGTATATTAGGTTGATTATGGTTGTGAGGGTAAAGAGTAGCTTGAAACTTGTTTGTTTAAGAGTTTGGGTTGGAATGGTGGTGATTGGTTTGTTGAAATCTTATGATTTGGTTAAAGAATGTAGTATAGTTTAAATTCAAGTTTTTGGATTAAGTAGATTGATTATAATGAGTTGATTTGGGGCTGTTGTAATTTATTTTAGATGGAGGTTTGATTGGGTTGAGAATTGGGGTTGAATTGTGATGGTTTTGGAATGGTTTAAATTTGGGAAATCGCGTAAACATAGCCGTCGTAATGTCCGATTTACTTTAGACTGCTTTTGTTCATAACATTAGGACCCGAGAACCCCCTGCTAGATTTTGACCATTGCCATGCTTAGATAGCTCATGTTATGAGCTTCGTTTTGATATGTAGTTCGTTTGATTCCGATGTACGGTTCAGGAGAAACGACCGTTTTAAGTAACGGCGTTTCGCGAACGAAACTTTTCCCCTCGCCTTACTTTGAAACATAGGTTAAAGACCTTAAAGGACTAATTGAAGTATGAAACATTTATGTAAGGTGTAATAGGCAGTTGGTAAGACACCCGCGAAGGAATCGCCTTAAAACTCGTAATGGTTAAATTATTAAAAATGGTGGAGCCGAGGGTACTCGAGTGACTTAAGTAAATCGTTAAGCGCGAAAGCGAACTTTAGGACTCTAAATGGTTAAAGTCTAGTTTCTTAAGCGACCAGGGTTTAATTCCGACTTATGTTGTTGTTCATAGGTTATCGGACCCACTCTAAGCTTAAGTCTATCCGGGAGCACTCTGGCAAGTTTTCTACCCGTTATACTGTTGTTGTGATGTATATGTGTATATGCATTATCTTGTGATAAATGCATGATTTTTATTAGCAAATTCTTGCGATATATTGGAGCATGTGATATGGTATATATGCATGTCTATTTCGTAATCTTGATATATATCTGTTGGTTCAGTTGATAATACCTATGCTAGAGAATAGCGGTAATTTGCATATACCCTTAGTATAGGGACCCAAAGGTGAAAACATTTTCTAAAACCGGGAGTCGAGGATCCCGAGTAGATTATATATATATATTTATATATATATATGGTTATAGTTTTCAAAACTATTGATCGAATAAGGTTTATTTGATAACTTTATTTTATTTAATGAATATTATTTGAATATTCATTCAAGGACTTATGACTCTGTTTATTCTATTTAATGATTATTAATTGGATATTCATTTGAGGATGTATGACTCCGTTTATTTTATTTAATGAATATTATTTATAATATTCATTCGAGGTATTATGATTCCGCTTATTATTTAATAATATTCTTTATTTTATTAAAGAATAATGTTTCGATAATCAAACTTATTTTCGATTATTCAAATAAAGATTATACTTTCGTATAAGTATATCTTTGGTTATTTAATATCCATTTCAAGTATGAGTTTTAAAACTTCTACTTCAATTATTTTTATAAAGATTATTCTTTATGGGAATATTATTTAAATAATAATATTCAGATATTTTCTAAATATATTGGGACTGATTTATTTTAATAAATCAGCAGTACTCCAAACATTCTTAAAAATGTTTTCGAGTCTTCAAAATGATTTTTAAAGTTAGAGTGGACCCCAAAACTCATTTTTATATTTAAGATCTTCCTTTCAAAGGGGATTTAAATACTCGCTCAAAACCTGGGAGATCCAGCTCTGTGGTGTATTTTACATTCGCAACGTGGTTGTTGTTTTGAGAAAATAATTTGATTACTTGCCCAACGTTCGGGAAGTAAGTCCATCTAATTGAGTCAACATAAGCGACATGCCGGGGTACAGTCTATCAAAGTGTAAGTGGCTGGGTGGCAGTCCATCAACGCGTAAGAGGCCGGGTGGCGGTCCAGCACAAGGTCCTTATGTGGCCAGGGTATTGACTGGTGGGGGATTCATCCATCTACTTGTAGAAAAGGTTACTTAATGGGTATATTTGCCTGATCAGCAAGATATCGGGTTTATGCCAAAATTCTTTTCTTTCCAAATTCATTGGATATTACAACTCTGTTCATACTTTACATGACAGAGATTTTCAGGAAATGTATGAGATATATATATATATGGATATATATATCAGGACTTAATGAAGTATCTCGTAACTTCATTATTTATAATGATATTTCAAAGATTGAAACTATTCAAGTCTTATCTTGTAGTCTCATCTGGGTGATGAACTTTGAAACTGATTATAACTTGAACGGTGGTAGTTCAAGTAGTATTCGGATATAAGTATATTGGAGTATCTTGTAACTTCATCTTTTAAACTTATATCTAGTAAATGATTATCTTATGCATGACAAAGATTTTCAGAAAAACGTTGAGACAAGGTTAGATATATGAGATCACCTTGTAACGGTATTTTTATACAGTTATACACTGGAACTCTGTGTGTATTATGCATGGAAGTGGACTTCCAATATTTTGAAAAGTATATATGTATATATATATACTGAATAATTTGCGACTTCATCGCATTAAGATATCAACTTGGTTCATTTCTTTTGACCAAGACTTTCATGAGTACTATGAAAAGGCTCATGTATTGTTAATCATATTATATATTATTTTGGTGGGCTTGCTGCTCACCCTTGCTTTCTTCTTTCATCACACAACATCAGATAGATAAGATGAACAGGACCAAGCTCCCAATTCGCAAGCGGATAGGAAACGTTCCGCAGCTTTCTGGAAGCGTTGAGGCCGCTGTAGCTGAGGTAGAAATTACCAATAGGCTAAGTTTTCAACTAATGATATACCAGACTTATGTATATTATGAGTTGTAATAATGGTAGAGAAATGTAAATTTATTCAGAAACCTGTTTAAGATGTATTGGCATGTAATTGTGGAATAAAATGACTTGTGATTGTGGAATAAAATCGCACTAAGGATAACCTAGTGATCAGTCGACAAGTGTAGTGAGGTTCCAAGCGAAGGACCTAAACGTTGAAGTCGGATCCAGAATAGTCTGATAGTAAGGTGATAAAGCCAATAGTCCAAGTTAGTATAAGGTCAATCAGTAGAGTGGTAAAGCTCTGCAAGGCAAGTACCCCTGGCCATTCTTTTATTGTTCAGTATATGTGAATAGCTAAATGTTTTAATCTCATAATGGAACGGAAACGTTTTAAGTTACGTACCCCTTGTACTTGAAATTGTTGTTTAAAATTATGTTTTGGGGAAAAGTAACTTCTGGAAACACCTATCTCTAATCATGATTTAAATAAAAAGAGTTTTGAATAGTGTGCTGTGACAGAATGGTTTTAAAAAGAGATAGGTGACAGTGATTTTGGAAACTGGATAATGAGACTGTTTTAATCCACCTATGTCGTGGAAGGTTTTGATCCACCTATGTCGTGGAATTTTGGAAAGAGGCAAAAAAAAAGGGAATTTAGTTCATCTATTGGAGTTGCGTAAGAGGCCCGTTATTCGATAACGGCCCAGCATGTGGTTGCGTAAGTGGCTAATTGGGTTGGGTATTCTGTTTAACCGATTAGTCCAGCATGGGGGAAAGACCTAGCTAGTCTTTTCCCAAGTTCCGGAATACATTCTATTTCTGGATGGCAGTTAGTCACTGCCCGGTGAAGGTAGACTGATCAACTATCTTCACCCGTTAAATGTCCAATAGATTTGATTGATTTAGTTTTGAAATTGATTAACAACTCAACTTATTGAGACAGATGATGTGAAAATGAAATAACATGCTAAGCTTTGATTCTGGTAATTGTACACAACACACGACTGATATTGTTGTTTCTCCGAGCATGCTAGTTTTGAATATCCAGTTATGAATGTTTACTGGTATTCTAACGAGTTATGAATTTTGTTCCTATCACTGTTTTATTATACAATGTTTTACTTGTTATTCATATAGTGGTGCTGCTGAGCAAGCAATTGCTCACCCTTGAAGAATATTTTATATGTATTGCAGATGCCTAGGAGATTCTTGCGCGGTAGTCAGGGCAGAGTTCCAGTTCCTTTTGGTGTCAGGCTCCTCCGAGGTAGTTGTGCTGGACCAAAGATGGTTTGTTGAGTTGCTGCGTTAGGTTAGTTATGTCATGATTGTTTGTAAATAGTTGAGTTGTACTAGTTGTAACCTAAGTCATACTTAAACCTGGCAAAGATCTTGGTAAAGGGGTCATAGTTATATCCTATTATTGGATTATTTATCTTATGATTGTTATGGATCACGTCAACTCCTGACCACGGGGTTGAGGCCATCACAGTTGGTATTAGAGCTAGAGGTTTGAGTCCCTGATTTAGGTTAGGAGTAGAGTCAAAAGAATACAGTTAGGTTTACATATAGATGTGAGTCAACAACTCAATCAGAGGAGCGAGTATATGAGTTTAGTCAAGGGTTCCGGAGACGTAACCCTGACGTTTATTGAAGATTGGCTGGAACTACCATAATTTAGAATATGTTTCCTTCATTTATATGTCATTGATAATATTCGATAGAGGTTCCTAGTTTTCTCTTGAGAAAACGAGTTTGATTGCGAGAGTCCAGTGTTGGAGCGGACCTTTAATGTGTCAGTTGAAGAAGCGCCAACGTTATTTCTAAATGTCGCCTTTTCTATGTCAAGGAATGTTATTGGCCTGATGGTATGACCTCGGTAAGCTAGATGGAGTGACAATCGTTAGCGGCTTCTATAACAGTTAAGTCTCAAAGTGAATGGGGATCAGTACGGTGGTGTATATCTTGATTCCTTATACTTCTTTCTTGAGACTTATTTTGTTTCCAGAATAATTGTTTCCTATTTCTTAAGTTACTTATTTTCCTGTGAGAAAGTTGTGAACCCGAAGTAAGCTACTTAGGGTTATGTTGATCTCATTACAAATCAGATTCACCCCCTTCCTATTTATGAATTTTCTTTCGAACCTTGTTTCTTCTCTCGGAAATTTTATTGGTTGATTGGGGCAAATAATGCATATGAATTGACCATTTGTCTGTGTGGCAAAAAGGTCTGGTGGGACACCACTGAGTTATGTGTTGTGGTTGTATGGTACTAAGACTGGCCATCTTATGTACGTGTATGGTTGCTCTCAGTCATACCTACATTTTCTTCTTCATTGTTTCTTCTTATTCGATTTCCTTGAGCCGAAAATTTCATTGGATTTTTTATGGAAATGAATTTATGCGATTAGATCGTTCTCGTTATGAAAAGCAAGTGAGAGCGACTGTTGAAAAGAAGGAGAGTCCTATATCAAGATATTACTTAGGTGTAATGGTAATCGTGAGAGTTCAGGACCTAATGATGGAATTATAGCCTCAGGAAAAGTAAATTAATGGTTGATGGGTTAGTTGCAAGTGACAAGAAATCATCCTTAGAAGAAGGGTTGGTCGAAACATGAACGATGGTGCTTAGTAGAGTCAGTGTCCCTTAAGCTTGACTCGATTTATCGGCTTGTTCTACTTAGTGTGTGACTAATATATTCAGTCGACTTTTGTGGTATGTTGGAGAAATTTAGCTGTTGTACCTGAGTAGTGATGGGAAGTGGATTAGTTGCTGTTATATTAAGGAACCGTGCTACGGTATTTAGTTTTTCTGTATTTTAAATTTTCTGAACTGTTGTAGATTCTGTTACTGTTATTGTTGCTATGAATATTAGTGTTGTTAATCTGGATTTCTTTTATAAATGGACCCCGATATTAAAGAATTGGGTATTGTGATTGGGCAACATTTTCAAATAATTTTGTTATATTTTGAATAAACTCATTTATATATTTCAGGAAGATGCCACCCAAGAAAGCTACCCAGTCTAAAGAAAATAGTAGTAGTTTTAAATGAAATTCTAGACTTATTGCGCCAGCAGCAGCAACAACAGTTGCAGTTAATCCAACAGGTTCAGCAGCAACAACAACAAAGAGTGAACCAAAGTGCTAGTTTCAAATCCTTTCATAATGTTTACCCCCCTAAGTTTAAAGGTGAACCTAATCCAGTAGCTGCTGGAGCATGGTTAAAAGAGATGGAGAAAGCTTTCAATCTTGTTCAAGTAAGTGAGAATCCTAAGACTGATTATGCGAGCTATTTCTTGAAAAATGAAGCAAATTACTGGTGGGAGTCAATCAGAACATTAGAAGGAGAAGGCCTTGTTCCATGGGCTAGGTTTACTGAGTTATTTTTGGAAAAGTATATCCCTGACTGTGTGAGGAATCAAATGGAGATTGAGTTTCTGGAACTGAAGCAAGGTGACAGAAGTGTAGCTGAGTATGAGGCTAAGTTCACAGAGTTGGCTAGATTTGTACCAAATTATGTGTGCTCTGAAGCTCAGAAGGCAAGGAGGTTTCAACAAGGATTGAAGCCTAAAATTCATAGTGGAGTGGTAGCATTGCAACTCAATACGTATCCTTCCGTAGTTCAAGCCGCCTTAGTAATTGAATTTGATCAGAAGTTAGCCGCTAAAGAAAAAGAAGATAAGAAGCGAAAGATTGATAATATGGAAGAAGCATCAGGTCAAGAAGGATCTAGTCAAAAGTCTCATAAAAAGGTCGGAAGGAGTAAGAATAAAGAATTTAGAGAGAAAAGTATTTCTTTAAATAGAATTAGTAACACCTCAGCCAGCTCTAATCAAGCCAATTTGGTTAAATCGCCTATATCGGAGTGTAAGCAATGCGGTAAGAGACATGGTGGAAGGTGTAAAGCAAATACTGAATGTTTTAGGTGTAGTCAGAAGGGACATTATGCGTCAGAATGTAAGGTGGAAAATCCAGGAGTCGTCTATTATAACTGTGGCAAGGTAGGGCATGTTACCAAGAATTGTAGAAGTACTTCCCGAGATAGCATGGGAGTAGTGCATCAAAAGGTTTGACGTCCAGTACAGCCAAGGCTAAGACTTGTAATGTGATTAAAAGTTTAGCTGCTCAAGACCCTGATAAGGAACCAGGGCAATAATTGATTATCGGAAGAAGCAAATGATAATATCCGCAGAAGCTAATATTAGGATAAGTATTCAAGGACATAAGCAAGAAGGTAAGGCGTAACTAGCGCGTATAAGGGATATTAAGAAGGAAGCACCTAAGTTGGAAGAAAATTCAGATAATAAGTGATATCCCAAAGGTTTTATTAAATGACTTACCAGTATAATCTTAGAGTATAAGATAGTTGGATTGGTGTTAAAAGCCCATAACGTAAGGCCCAGTAGGAATCCAGTAATTAGTAGAGGAAACTTCGGGATTGTGGGATGAAAGAATAATGAGGCAAGGTTCATTCTGTGTTGTGCACTGATGTGATTTATAGGAAAGAAGAATGGATGTATGAAGTTACATGATGATTATCAGTAGTTGGAAAGGTTGATGAATAGGAATAAGTAACCCTGCATAGAATTGATTATTTATGATGAAGACCTAAGATCAGACTATTGTCAGCTAAAGGTAAGCCTAAGGACATACCAAAGATTACAATTAGAATGAGTTATGAGCGCTATAAGTTTTGGTGATAATAGGCGGAGTAAAGAGTGTATCAGTTGTCTATAAGGAATTAAGGGATATGGTGTATCAGGAGTACTTGCATGGTATAATCGTATTTATTGATAACATCCTCGCCATCTAAGGGCAAAGGAAGGCCAAGTTGAGAACCGAAAGAAATGTCGCGAAGGGTTGAACAATAGTAATTGTATATTAAACCTTAAAAGTATGAAGTGCTGGTTAAGAGCCTGGTTGTTTGAGTAACTACTAACCAAGCAAGGTCCATTTAGGGACCGATGTCTTGAATAGGAGAGAAGAAATGAATATGGTTAAGAATATTGGGGAATTAATAGAAGAATTGGAAAGAGTGGTAGGTGAAGTTCGAATACCTGAAGGTAAGTAGAAGTGAAGATATGAGATTACCTTCCAGCCTTAATTGATGGAAATGAGTAAGAAGTGCTCAAATGTTTGGAAATTGAGAAAAAAAGAGTACCATCTATCATCCGTAAATGAAGGGCCAAAGTGAAAAGACGATTTAGACAATATAGAATATGTTGAGAGTATATATATAATATGTTATAAGTGTCAATGTTAAAGAGATATGTTTCTGATTTGAATCAAGCCATTGATTAGGAGCAAACGGGCTCTCATCCAAATTTGTTATGCGTAAAATAATTGATCCAAATCCTAGATCATTAAGAGTGAGTCCTTAGTAATGAATTTATGTCTATGGTGAGTATGCGATGAATAAATCCCCGAGTAGAAAAGTTTACCTGGAAGTTAGAGTCAGATATGCCTGACAAATATCCTCACTTGTTTAGTTAAATCAGATTCTGAGGACATAATCTTTTTAAGGGGGAAATATATAATGACCCGTATATTTTTATTATTATTTAAATATGTAGTTATGGAATAAATAATTAAACAAAACATTTGTATGGGTTCAGTCAGTGGATTATTACTCTATCACTATGTGTATGTGATTACTAGTGTATGGAATTGAATTGCGTGGTTAATTAATGAATTGTATGATTTTGTATCATTGTTAAAATGGTGTTATTGGAGTTTTATTTCCATAAATACTTGGATTGTCTCTAAAATTGTTTTTATGACTTTATAATTTCAATAATTATTTTTAGGACTTTATAAAATTGAGAAATCAATATTTCATTAATTATTTATTTATAAATGATTTTCTGAGTGTGTTTAATGGTAAAATCCATATTTAATTATAGAAATCTTCAAAAATTATGAAACTTATATTTTATTAAGTTCATATTATTCTGAGAATTTTAAAATTATTTTGGAAATTTTTGGAGTTAGTTTCACCCGCGCATCGATTCATTTAATTGATAAAAGCGGGTATAAATTGCGTTTTAGGAATTATTTAAAAATTTATGTTTTTATAAACTTCGGGATATTTGTAACGTTTTAAGACTATTTTTGTAATTTTCTGAAATTGTTTTACGTGCACCTTGGACCGATAATATTAACTTTCAGGACAGAATTTAGACCTACGGGAGAAAACATGACACGTGTTGCATTCCAGGGTCATTAGTTAACACGTGGCAGTTATTGGTGGGCTTATACAATTTATTTTGTTTTCTTTCTTCATTTCTTCCTAGCAGAAATGTCAATCCATCTCTAATCTTATCTCTCGATCTCTCCTATCCCTCTCTTCTTTCCTCCCTATTCTTCTTCCACAAATTCCCCTCATATTCCTTTGTTTCTCCTCGGTAAGCTATCAGGGCTGTGCTTTCCATTTAATTTCCGTTATTTTTGTTTTTTCCAGGTGATTTATGCGGTGCCGGCCACCCTTCCTCGGCTTCCGGCGAGGCAGAGGTGATGAGGTTCGTGGCTGTGTTCGGGCATGTATATATGTATGTACATGTCGAATACATATTTGTGTTGCTTGGATTGTATAGTTCTGTGTTGCTGTCTGTTGCTTCATTTTTTTCCGGCCATTCTCCGGCCCCTTGTCGCACGTGTGATGCGTGCCCTTGCGTGTGTGTGTTCTGTGATGATTGCTGTGTTTGGTTGTGGTCATGTGTTGTTGTGTAATTCGAAACCTCGGTTCTTTGGGTTATTCAAATTAAGTGACTAATTCTTGAAAAAAAAATTGAATGAACAGTTTGTGATTTTCGGATTATTAATTTTTGATTATTCAAAAATTAAATCGGTGAAATCCGCGTTGAAAACCCTAATTTATCGGGTACCCGCGAATTTTACCGCCGTCGGCGATGAGCCTCGACGAGCCGACGGTGGACTGTGATGACGCGGTTCTGAGTCTTAATATTTTAAAATAAATAAATATAAAATATGAATAAAAATATAAGATGTAAATAATTATATTTAATTGGTGTTGGAGAATTTGTGAATTGGCATTGTTGACTGAAATCGATGATTGGAAATTGGATTGTAATTGGTTTGGATTTGGTTGTGATTGATTTGACGTCGAGTTGTTCGACGAGTTAGTCCGATAAATAAAGGAGGTGCTGCCCAATTTCTGAGAAATCGAACTCCGGAAATACAGGAGCGTATCCAGTAATTATCGGGCCGTCGAACGAGTATATATAAACATATATATATGTTATACACGAAATTTGATTGTATGTGGTGGCGAACTATTTTGCCAAAAAGTAATAACCCTAATTTTTGTAAAATGATGAGTATATGTATTAGTCTGAAAATGAACACCGAACCTATTTTTCGTGAATGTGAACCCTAATTGTTGTGTGTGTTATTATAATATGTGTAGTTACAAGTCGGGAATTGATATCGAAGGGGTAGGTTGTTAGAGAGGATATGTCAAGCATACCTAGATGTCTAACGTAGGGTATTTCGGTTCTATAGGTTCTAGTTGAAGGACTTCAGAAGTGAAATCGAACTAAGGATAACCTAGTGATCAGTGGACAAGTGTAGTGAGGTTCCAAGCGAAGGACCTAAACGTTAAAGTCAGATCCAGGATAGTCTGATAGTAAGGCGATAAAGCCAAGAGTCCAAGTTAGTCCAAGGTCAATCAGTAGAGTGGTAAAGCTCTGCAAGGCAAGTACCCCTGACCATTCTTTTATGGTTCAATATATGTGAATAGCTAAATGTTTTAATCTCATAATGGAACAGAAATGTTTTAAGTTACGTATCCCCTGTACTTGAAATTGTTTAATATTATGTTTTGGGGAAAAGTAACTTCTGGAAACACCTACCTCTAATCGTGATTTAAATAAAAAGAGTTTTAAATAGTGTGCTGTGACATAATGGTTTTAAAAAGAGATAGGTGATAGTGATTTTGGAAACTGGATAATGAGACTATTTTAATCCACCTATGTCGTGGAAGGTTTTGATCCACCTATGTCGTGGAATTTTGGAAAGAGGCCAAAAAAAGGGAATTCAGTTGATCTATTGGAGTTGCGTAAGAGGCCCGTTATTCAGTAATGGCCCAACATGTGGTTGCGTAAGTGGCTAATTGGGTTGGGCATTCTGTTTAACTGATTAGTCTAGCGTGGGGGAAAGATCTAGCTAGTCTTTTCCCAAGTTCCGGAACACATTCTATTTCTGGATGGCCGCTGGTCGTTTTCCGCTGAAGGTAGACTGATCAGCTATCTTCACCCGTTAAACGTCCAATAGATTTGATTGATTCAGTTTTGAAATGGAATAACAACTCAACTTATTGAGACAGATGATGTGAAAATAAAATAGCATGCTAAACTTTTATTCTAGTAATTGTACATAGCACATGACTGATATTGTTGTTTCTCCGAGCATGCTAGTTTTGAATATCCAGTTATGAATGTTTACTGGTTTTCTAACGAGTTATGAATTTTGTTCCTATCACTATTTTATTATACACTGTTTTACTTGTTATTCATATAGTGGTGCTGCTGAGCAAGCAATTGCTCACCCTTGAAGAATATTTTATATGTATTGCAGATGCCTAGGATATTCTTGCGCGGTAGTCAGGGCAGAGTTCCAGTTCCTTTTGGTGTCAGGCTCCTCCGAGGTAGTTGTGCTGGACCAAAGATGGTCTGTTGAGTTGCTGCGTTAGGTTAGTTATGTCATGATTGTTTGTAAATAGTTAAGTTGTACTAGTTGTAACCTAAGTCATACTTAAACCTGACAAAGATCTTGGTAAAGGGGTCGTAGTTATATCCTATTTTTGGATTATTTATCTTATGATTGTTATGGATGATGTCAACTCCTGACCCCGGGGTTGAGGTCGTCACACCAGTTGCAAAATCCACTAAAACCAAAGAGGGGAGTATGAAGGAGGGTAAGCAACGTGAGGGACAGGGTGAAAATCAAAGAAACCCTAAGGAATAGGCTGGTGAGAAGAGTGTAACCAGACCTAGCCACACCACAGTTTCCCAACAGATTGTGGTTGTTAATAAGGAAATAAGCTCAATTCTAGTTTTATCCTCCCAAAAGGATGTTACTATTGAAACAAGCTCCCAACCAGGAGCACAGGTCAAGAGGGGTAGGGACACTAGCTCACCACAAACTTATGCTAGAAGGAAAAGATCAAAAACCCTTGGGGATGCACAGGGCACACACACAGTGCAAACTGGTGCTAAAGACCCAGTCACTGCACCATCTCAAAGTCAGATTGATGTGGCTCCAATAAATATGGAGTCACAGCCAAAATCTCTAATAATTGAAGCACCTGATACACCAAATTCTTGAACGGTTTTTAGCACATAAACGCAGCGAAAACATTAATTTAATCTTAAAAAAAAACGAAACCCTCCGCAGGATGCATGCGAATAATAATATTTAATTCGTAGTTCAGTGTGTTTACCTTAAGAAACTTTACGTTAATGGAAAGATGGAGGTCTTTAATAGCGATCCAAGAACGATGAACGGAGATCCTTAGCAGCTGCTCCTCAAGTGTGAAGCACTCCACCGGTATCCACCAAGAAAATGATGTAATGAAGGAGGAGGAGATGGAGAAAATTAGGGTTTTGTAAATCTTTTTGGTTGAGGCAAAAATAGGGTTTATAATAGTATATTTATAGGCAAAATTTTCAGCTGAAATTTTTCCCATAAAATATTATTATTATTAACCCTTTATTATTCTCACTAATAATTAAAACATCTTTTAATTATTATTCCTTTTTCTAAACACTTTAGAAATAATTCTCTCACTTAATTTAATTTCCAAAAATTAAATTCTTAATTAATAATATTAAGAACTTTTTCTTAATTAATTTATAATCAATTAAATCTCATTTAATCAATTATTAAATTTGCCAATTAATTATTTATTTCATAAATAATTAATTATCAGCCATTATTAATTAATTCCTCCACCATTAAATCATTCTGTTTTATGGTGTGACCCTGTAGGTTCAATATTAAGCCGGTAGTAGAAATAAATAATAATAAAACTATTTTATCATTATTTATATAAATTATCTAATTCATTAAATATGATTAATTAATTAATCATATTTATTCTACATCGTGAGGTATACTTCTCAGCATATCGCGACTATCCGGATAATACGAATTCACTGCTTAAAATACCAAGAACCTATTCAGTGAGTAGATACCGTACAATTAATTCCTTCTACCCTGCAATGTCACGATTAAATATAAGGCATGGAACTTGTGTCAAGCCTATCTTATTTAATCACTTGCTTTCCCATTCACTATGCTTAGTTCTATTTAATGTAAATTAGAAACTCCTTTCTAATTTCATTCAATCTGGCCAGAGATTCCTGAACTAATATAAGTGGATCAGCATTGAACATTCTCTTCCTACACTGGAAGGGGTAGATCCTTTATTGATCATACACTATCTTCGTGTACAAATTCATATACCCAGTAGAGCCCTTATAATTGTCCCTTGAGACTAAGAACTAAACCAAAGCATAGTTCAGTGTACACAAGATGACTATGATGATCTCAAGTCTAAGGATACTTGTACAACTATCACTATGTGAACAACTGCTGACACGTGAGTGAACTCCATCAGTTGTTCAGCTGTGTGAGTCATGTTCAGTGAACTTATTCTATAATAAGCACCTACATACTAGCTATAGTGTCACCACACAAATGTCTATGAGAACAGACATCCTTCATAATGAAGCAAGCATAGTATGTACCGATCTTTGCGGATTATTAATTACCAGTTAGTAATCCTACGACCAGGAACTATTTAAGTTTAGATTTATCATCTTTTAGGTCTCATTATTATGATCTCATCACAATCTATAAAAAGCTTTACTCTAAAGTGTGGTATATCTTATTTAAACATTTAAATAGATAGAGGCCGCAATAAAAATTAAACAAGCCTTTTATTAATATCAATGAAATCAAAACAGATTACATAAAAGTTATTCCTAAATCCTCATACATGATTGGACTTATGACATATCTCATTCAATCTCCCACTTGTACTAAAGCCAATCACTCTGGTATCTAATAGCCATCTTGTCTTTATGACGATCAAAGTGACTCTGAGAAAGTTGCTTTGTGAGTGGGTCTGCTACGTTGTTATGTGTGTCAACTCTCTCGATGTTGACATCTCCTCTTTCAATAATATGAATTGCATCACCATTCAGAGTAAACACATACCCTGACATGGATTTGCTATCACTTTCTGATTGAAAACTAGAGTCAGTATAACCCTCTATTTTCAACTCAGATTCACCACCAAAAATAAGAAAAATGTCCTGAGTCCTTTGCAAGTACTTAAGGATGTTTTTCACTGCTTTCCTGTGGTCTTCACCTGGATTGGACTGATATCTGCTCGTCACACTGATTGAATAATCAACATCAGGCCTTGTACACAACATCGCGTACATGATAGATCCTATTGCTGAAGCATAAGGAATCTTACTCATACGCTCTCTTTCCTCAGGTGTCTTAGGATACATTTTTTCGGAAAGGGACACTCCATGGCTCATCGGTATGAGACCTCTTTTAGAGTTTTCCATGCTAAACCTTTTAAGCACTTTCTGGATGTATGTACCCTGGTTAAGACCTATCATTCTTCTAGATCTATCTCTATAGATCTTCATACCGAGAATATAGGATGCTTCTCCCAAGTCCTTCATGGTGAAGTTCTTTGATAGCCATACTTTGACTGATTATAGCATCGGTATATTATTTCCTATAAGAAGTATGTCATCCACATACAATACAAGAAATGTTACCACGCTCCCACTAACCTTCTTGTAGACACATAGTTCATCTATGTTTTTGATAAAACCAAACTCTTTGGTTGTCTCATCAAAATGGATGTTCCATCTACGAGAAGCTTGCCTTAAACCATATTTGGTTCGCAGCAGCTTATACACTAGGTGTTCATTTCCCTTGGAAAGAAAACCCTCTGGCTGTGTCATATACACTTCCTCCTCAAGTTCCCCATTGAGGAAGGCCGTTTTCACGTCCATTTCCTAGATCTCATATTCGTAGTAAGCAGCAATCGCAAGCAAAATCCGAATTGATTTTAACAGGGCTACAGGCGAAAAAGTTTCATCAAAGTCAATCCCTTGCCTTTGTTTGAATCCTTTTGCCACGAGCCTTGCCTTATAGGTCTCCACCTGGCCATCTGCTCCAATCTTTCTTTTGTATACCCACTTGCACCCAATAGGCTTAACACCTTCAGGCGCCTCAACCAGAGTCCATACTTGGTTGGTATACATAGATTCCATTTCGGATTTCATGGCACTATGCCATTTCTCTAAGTCAACACTACTCATAGCCTCATTATAGGTCACAGGGTTTTCATCATCAATGATTGACAACTCATTGTCATTCTCAATGACAAGGCCATAATACCTCTCAGGTTGGCGAGACACTCTCCCTGTCCTACAAATGGGATGTTCCACAGAAGGTTGTTCAGTCTGAACAGGTGTTTCCACTTGATCCGTAGTAGTTTGTGCTTCTTGAACTTCATCAAGTTCAATTTTGCTCCCACTGTTTCCTTCAAGGATAAACTCCTTTTCCAAGAAGGTAGCATGTCTGGAGACAAACACCTGATGATCGGTGTAAGAGTAATACCCCAAAGTCTCTTTAGGATATCCCACAAAATTACATTTTACGGATCGAGATTCCAGCTTATCTGGGTCAACTTTCTTGACATAAGCTGGACATCCCCAAATCTTAACTTGTTTAAGACTCGGTTTCCTTTCTTTCCATATCTCATATGATGTTTGAGGAACAGATTTAGAAGACACCTTATTCAGTAAATATGCTGAGGTTTCCAATGCATAACCCCATAGGAATACTGGAATATTCGCATAGCTCATCATGGACCGAACCATGTCTAACAAAGTTTGATTTCTCCTTTCAAATACCCCATTTAACTGTAGAGTATATGGAGGAGTCCACTGGGAGACTATACCATTTTCTTTGAGATAATCTAGAAACTCTCCATTCAAGTATTCACCACCTCGATCTGATCGAAGAGTTATAATAATGTGTTTGGTTTGTTTCTCCACTTCATGTTTATATTCTTTAAACTTTTCAAAGGTTTCAGACTTGTGTTTCATCAAATACATATATACGAATCTAGATCTATCATCTATGAAAGTAATGAAGTACGAAAATCCACCCATGGCTTGCGTAGACATTGGTCCACATACATCTGTGTGTACCAATCCTAGCAAATCTGCAGCCCTCTCTCTATGTCCACTAAATGGAGATTTGGTCATTTTACCCAATAGACAAGACTCACATGTAGGATATGATTCAAAATCAAAGGGGTCAAGTAACCCTTCCTTATGTAATGTCCACAGCCTATTTTCACTAATATGACCTAGCCTACAGTGCCATAAATAGGTCAGATTTTCATCATCTCATTTTCTTTTATTAGTTTGTTCAATCTGAAGTAAATCATGCTCTACGTCACATACATAAAGACCATTATTTAAAGTGCCACATCAAAAAAAACATTATCTCTAAGGATAGAACATTCATTATTTTTAATAATAAATGAAAAACCATCCACATCTAACATAGGAATAGAAACAATATTCCTCACAATAGAGGGAACGTAATAACAATTATTCAAAATAATAGTCTTGCCCGTAGGCATATGTAAACTAAATGATCCTACAGATATGGCCGCAACCCTTGCTCCATTGCCCATACGTAGAATCACCTCATCTTTTTCAAGAGTCCTACTTCCCTTTTGTCCTTGCAACGAATAGCAAATATGAGAACCACAGGCGGTATCTAATACCCAAGTAGAAATTTGACCTAGTGACATATTAACTTCGATCATAAACATGCCTGAATCAGAAGCGGTAGTCTTACTACCCTTCTTCTTCTTCAATACTGCAAGGTAAACCTTGCAGTTCCTCTTCCAGTGCCCCAACTTGTTACAGTGAAAACAAACAGCTAAATTAGGACCAGTCAACTTGTGAGCATCTAGTATGCTCCGAAGTGATAGTGCAGAAGACATGACGAATATAGTAAATCTGTAAATGATAAACACATAACAACACTTAGCAAATATTCAATTTCATTTCAAAACACTATATGAATCGGGTCTTTATTCATAAGTGTCTCCCACTAGTTTATCTAATTTTTTCAACCCCTTACGTAAAAATTAAGCATTTATAATGCTAGTGGGAATAGGGATTCTACATTCCATCACACAACCTCGGCTGTGGCACGAAACGTCATGTGATGTTCAATAGGAAGACAACTCTTGTCAATTACATCTTATGTTATTCCCTAATACAAGTTTAGCCTCTTGAATAATTGAGTCACGGCTGTGGCATGACAAACTCAATATTCTAAGTCAAGTCTAACCCAACATTTCGTACAATTAAATCAGTCTCCAACAGCCCACGGCTGTAGCACATACCGACCTTTAGATTCTAATTCAATGTACACATCTCTATGTAATAGAGAAGTATTTCTTATTTCGAAATCAAAGCCCTCGGCTGTAGCACGAAACGCCAATGATTTAAAAATAAGAACCACTTTCTACCATGTTGGAAGGCTATGACCGACACAAGTCCGTTGTGTCATTGGCCAATTACTACTTGATATTATTTAATTTTAGAGGGATTATATTACGTTACTATCATAATCATATTATAAAGAGATTCTTCCTTTTAAATTAAATATTTCAAATCAATAATCGATAATCAGATGATTCCCAGATCGGGTGGAGTATTGTCAAGAGGTGTCACTTAATAACCCTTTCTTACAGATAGAAATCTGTTGTTGACAGAATCATCCTTTCTCTCAATATTGAAAATTCATATTCAATTATGTGTTTCATAAACACAAGAATCTCATGATCGTATTCATAATATTTATTGTTTAAGGCAGGAAACGTTTCCTATTCTAGATTTTCTACAGCACGCCTTATATTGATTTAAGTTCACCTAAATCTATCATCGCATGGTAAACATAGGCATATATCTCATATATAAAATTAATTAAACAAGTAAATGTAAAGTGCAATAAAGTAAATGTGTTTGGTTATGGCCCCATCCTATGTGATCTTTATCAAGCTCATGATAAAGATCAAGGTCAATCTAATCTGGTGATGGAAATAAATACAACTACTTATTACATAAGTCTTCTTCTTTGTTTAGACTTCTTGTATGCCTCGTCTTCTTCTTTGTATCACCTCCATTGGATAGCCTTCTTGAGTCTTCAATTAATTACATGATTGAAAGTAAAACTAATCTAATGAACTTACAAGAATAACTCGAGTTACATTCGAGATTTATGATTACAAAGATTGACGACATGCAAGTCGTATTTAAAACCAAAACCAAAACCATTACACTAAGGTCAATAGGCCATAACCATCCACCATGCTCATACAACACATAAAATCATGTTAAAATACATAATCTGATATTAACATATCATATTATCCATGATCTAATCATAAAAAGAAAATACGACAAAAAACTGAAAAATCAGAATCAAATCAGAAAAACAAGAATCACTGTTTACGGGCAGTAAACGACGTCAAACGCCTTACAGACGAGTCGTTGAACGTCAAACGCCTTACGTCAAACGACCCAGATTTCAGCAAATCTGCAGCAGCCAATTCAGAATCCGTATCTAATATAATTCTAATAATTAGAACAAACATAAATCATGTATATATCAGTATATATAGAGATTACATAATCATCTTATGATTATACAACTCACATGAATATCATATATTTAAAACCATACATATATAAGCATATTATATCAACATCAAATAATGGCGAATCACGTACATGCTCATATATCGAAAATAGTTAAACACATAAACGAATTAAAAACTTTTCGTAAGTAGCTCTAATGCCATTGAAGGGTTTTTAGCACATAAACGCAGCGAAAACATAAATTTAATCTTAAAAAAATGAAACCCTCCGCAGGATCCATGGAAAAAATAATATTTAATTCGTAGTTCAATGTGTTTACCTTAAGAAACTTTACGTTAATGGAAAGATGGAGGTCTTTAATAGCGATCCAAGAATGATGAACGGAGATCCTTAGCAGCTGCTCCTCAAGTGTGAAGCACTCCACCGGTATCCACCAAGAAAACGATGTAATGAAGGAGGAGGAGATGGAGAGAATTAGGGTTTTGTAAATCTTTTTGGTTAAGGCAAAAATAGGGTTTATAATAGTATATTTATAGGCAAAATTTTCAGCTGAAAATTTTCCTATAAAATATTATTATTATTAACCCTTTATTATTCTCACTAATAATTAAAACACCTTTTAATTATTAATCCTTTTTCTAAACACTTTAGAAATAATTCTCTCACTTAATTTAATTTCCAAAAATGAAATTCTTAATTAATAATACTAAGAACTTTTTCTTAAATAATTTATAATCAATTAAATCTCATTTAATCAATTATTAAATTTGCCAATTAATTATTTATTTCATAAATAAATATTTATCAGCTATTATTAATTAATTCCTCCACCATTAAATCATTCTATTTTATGGTGTGACCATGTCGGTTCAATATTAAGCCGGTAGTAGAACTAAATAATAATAAAACTATTTTATCATTATTTATATAAATTCTCTAATTCATTAAATATGATTAATTAATTAATCATATTTATTCTACATCGTGAGGGATACTTCTCAGCATATCGCGACTATCCGGATAATACGAATTCACTGCTTAGAATACCAAGAACCTATTCAGTGAGTAGTTATCGTACAATTAATTCCTTCTACCCTGCAATGTCACGATTAAATACAAGGCATGGAACTTGTGTCAAGCCTATCTTATTTAATCACTTGCTTTCCCATTCACTATGCTTAGTTCTATTTAATGTAAATTAGAAACTCCTTTCTAATTTCATTCACTCTGGCCAGATATTCCTGAACTAACATAAGTGGATCAGCATTGAACATTATCTTCCTACACTGGAAGGGGTAGATCCTTTATTGATCATACACTATCTTCATGTAAAAATTCATATACCCAGTAGAGCCCTTATAATTGTCCCTTGAGACTAAGAACTAAACCAAAGCATAGTTCAGTGTACACAAGATGACTATGATGATCTCAAGTCTAAGGATACTTGTACAACTATCACTATGTGAACAACTGCTGACACGTGAGTGAACTCCATCAGTTGTTCAGCTGTATGAGTCATGTTCAGTGAACTTATTCTATAATAAGCACCTACATACTAGCTATAGTGTCACCACACAAATGTCTATTAGAAAAGACATCCTTCATAATGAAGCAAGCATAGTATGTACTGATCTTTACGGATTATTAATTACCGGTTAGTAATCCTACGACCAGGAACTATTTAAGTTTAGAGTTATCATCTTTTAGGTCTCATTATTATGATCTCATCACAATCCATAAAAAGCTTTACTCTAAACTGTGGTATATCTTATTTAAACATTTAAATAGATAGAGCCCATAATAAAAACAAAATAAGCCTTTTATTAATATCAATGAAATCAAAACAGATTACATAAAAGTTATTCCTAAATCCTCATACATGATTGGACTTAGGACATATCTCTTTCAATTCTCCCACACACTCACTGGATGTTGACATGATAAATACATCACTTCCAAATTCTCCATCTTTAACTCTATTGGAGAAGCCAAAAATCCAAGCAAGTGAGCATCATCTTTTAGATGATTTGTTGGCTCACTTGCCATTTCTTTCTAAGTCTATTGAGACATATGTGCTAAAATTTTCATCAATCTGCACAGAGTCTACAATAGTCTCCACTCCAAACTCATTCATTTCTTCTATCCCGGTGGATATTCATCATCCGTCGAGTAGTGATTGTATTCCTACGAATAAGCCTAACAGCAGTCATCCATCGGATGGCCAAACTACTATCCCGATGGGTATTCCCCATCTGTCGGGTGTCTCTACACAACTTAATATTTCTTCAATTCTCACAAGTGTAGAAGACTTAGTAGTAGTACAATCACTCTTAGGACTGAGGGAAGGGAGTCAATTAAGTGAGAGGCTGGGTTGCTCCCAGCGAAAAGGAGAGAATAAGAGTGAATCCATGCAGTCCATTTCTTCAGGACTGGCAAAAGTGAGTGAGAGGAGTCCCAATTTAGATGGTGAAGGTGAGGGTGTGAGGGTGGCAAGCCAAGGGGAGCCCTTGATGCAAAAAGAGAGAGATCATGAGAGAAAAGCAGGTACTTGAGTGATAAGAATGGAATCCATTACAAGTGAGTCAATGAGTGTCAATGATGCAGAAAGGAAAAGGCTATTTCAGTAAGAATATCAAGCTGTCATAGATTCTATTTCCCTGGATGCTGAGACATTTACTCATCCTGTTACAGCTTACCAAACTCTAGCTGTGGAGGGCAATGAGGAGGCTGAAAGGATTCTAAATTTGGTGCACACTACACAATCTCTCCAAAGAGCAAAGGATGCAATCACTGTTATGCCTTCCAACATTGGCAGTGATTTTGAACTGGCTGAAGATTAATTTCGGGATGCTGGTGGGGATGATGAGGAAGACAGCATGAGCATAGGGGGAGATGCAGATGTTCCTGTCGGGATGCTAATAAAAGAATGTTCCTACTCACATCTCCAATCAACATTATTCAAGCTGATCCATGACACCCAAACAACCATTCAAGCATCTACCAATGCCAGCACTAAGAAGCTACTCACAGCTCACCTTGAAGCACTCCAACTCCACAAAATTCAAGCCCTCCAACACAGTCAAAATGTGGATGAAATCAAGCAAGAAATTTTTGAAGTGAAACAAGATTTTATAGCAAGGTTGGATGCTAGAATTTCTGGAACCACCATGACTGAAATAGCTTACAAGCTAAGAAAGGAGGCTGATCTCAATAGAAAAGTTGAGGCCATGGACTCAAGATTATCTGATGTAGAGAAGTTAATGGCCAAGATACTCACTAATCAAGAAACTCAGAACTACTCCAACAATTGGTGGCTGCTCAACTCCCTCCCACTCAAAACTTGATGCTAACAAAAAGGGGGAGAAAGGCTCAAGTGAGGGGGAGAAACAGTTCAACATACAAGTCAGCAAAGTGATTGTGCCAGCAATTGCTTTCCCAAAGCCACCAGTCATGGACAACATTGACATCATAAATCTGGCAGCAACAAAACTAAACACATATGACAAATTGCTAACAATTGATGTAGCAGCAGATGAGAAGGAGTTGAAAGAAAAATGGAGAAAGATGGATGCAAAAATTCAACAAAAGTTTGGGCCAATTCAGAAACCAGAAAAAACATTCATTCATCACTCTTAAGTCAAGAACATTTATGTGAATGAAATGAGTATGAATTATCTGAAAAAGGGCCAAACATCTTGCATCAAGTCTCCAAAAGCATATTTAATCATGAAGCCTAAAAGAAATTACTCAAAGTTCTCAGACAAAAATGCTATGGATATTGTGTATGAGACACCTAGGCCAGATGAGAAGAAGCTGTTGGCTAGGTCAATTGCCTTTTACAAATATCCAGCTGATTCAGTACTCAAAAGAAGATTAGCCAAGATTTACAGAAATGGTATGGAAATTTTTCTGGTGGCTGGACACCCCATGTTTGTGGAAGCTAAGAAGGAAGAGAAAGAAAGAATCAGGCAAGAAAAGAAGCAAGCTGCTCTGGATGCTAAAAAGCTTAAACAAAAGAAGAAGCAACCTGCTATCTTGGCCAAGCTTCAAGCTATAAAAACCACAACAGAAATTCCTGCACAACCAACTATAATTGCTGAACCTAAGGATCTGAAAGTGCAAGAAGAACCACAGCATAAAAGAAGATTCAGATACAAACTCCATTCCAAGAGAAAATTGGACTTTTGTGATGAGGAAAAGGAAGACCACATTCCCAAAAAGTCTACAACTTCAACTCAGACATCAAAACCCTCAGTAATATTTGAAGAATTTAATGTGGTGGATCCAAATAGGAACATTCATGGTGAACCCATTATTCCTAAGGGTGAGCCAGTAAACTGGGATAATTTGCCAATTCCTGAGCTAAACTTTCATATCTTCAAGACAAATAAGACAAAGATAAGAGCTAGCAAGAAAGTGAAAGTAGTGACTCTCAAATCCAAGACCCTAGTCAAATCTCAATCCACAATCACCAAAGGAGATATGTTGTACATTTGTGACATCAAAGAGTTTTCTGACATTAACCTCTACTTAGATAAATTGGAAGAAGTTAGAGGAATTGATGCTCACAGACATCTTCCTGAAAGACTGATATTCAAATATAAGGGTGGAAAAGAGATCATATGGCCACTTCACAGGATTCTTCTAGAAAGCCAATTTGTGCTAATAAAGATATACTCATCTTTCGAAAAGAACTCTGGATACCATGTGACTGCTAGAAGATTAGTTCTAAAGAAGCTTGAGGAGCTGAGGAGTAATAGAGCCAAACATGCACTTCCAAAAACTCTGTCAATTCCCGTCACGGGAAAGAGAGTGCATTTGAGGCCTTATTGGTTGATGGAATTCAGGGATGAAAAGGGAGTTAGAAGATTTTTTAGATTAGAGGACCAGTTGAGTATCTCTAGCAGTGAGACTCTATTGGAAATGCAGGAAATGTTAAATCTCCCAGAAGCTGATGAACTTGAGTTCCACACACAACTCCAAAATCAGATAGAAGATAACAACAGGAGGCTTGGGAAGAAATCTAGACAATCAAGAAAATAGACTTATCTCCTCAGACTAGAGGAGCATCTTGATAATGATTGTGAGCAACTTCTTTGTATACTCTGCATTGTTCAATTTATAGTAAATATTGCAGCACTTATAAGTTTTATCTACCATTTTCAATTTGTATTTGTAGAGTGTTTTATTATCATCAAGTTTCTCTTAATTTGTGGCTACAATTCCAGTAGACATAAATTGGGGGAAATTGTTAGGAATATGTTGTGAACTTGATGATAAATTAATCAAAACACCTTAGTAGATTTAACTTAGTGAATTTTGTAGCACTCGACGGATGATCAAATATAGTCCCGATGGATGATTCAATATAATCCCGATGGATGATGATTTGACATCCATCGAGTGAGTAGCTTATGTAATAATAAGTAGTGTAGCACATTTCTGCAAATAACTTTATGTAGATTATGTAGGAACTTATGAGTCATGTTGACTACTAGTAGATATGCAGAATAGGTTGATTATTTGTAAATATGAGATGTCTTGTAATTCTCCATAAATGAAATGGAGTCAAGTGTCAAATGGCTACCCGACGGATGATCAACAAAGTTACCCGATGGATGATCAACAAAGCCACCCGACTGATAACAAGCATGTACCCGACGGATGATCAATTCAAATATCTGTTGACAGTGACAACACAGTCACATGCGTTGGGTGTTTGCAAAAGGAATGTGGCAGCCTGTTTAGCAGGAAATTGAGAACAAAGAAGCATTACCATTTCCATGCAAATTATGAATATTTTCAAAGATGCTGGAATAGAGTAATGAAGCAGCATGAAGTTAGACTTGATAGGTTTTGTTTTATTATCCTGCCTTATTACCATGTATATAACGACTCGTGTATTTTTATTTTATTTCAAATATTTGGAAGTGTAATAAAAGTTTAAGTAAATAAATAAAAGGTGTGTATTGATTTTTGGCAACGATTACTGATTGTTATTTAATTATTTATGATTTGTTGATATGTGGGATTGGAATTATGTGATTTATTGGTGAGTTATATGATTTTATTTCGTTTGTAAAAGAGATTTTATTGTAATTTTAATTCCATAAATATTTGGGGTGGTCTTTAAAATTGGTTTTCTAATTTTATAATTTCAATAATTATTTTTAGGACTTTATAAAATTGAGAAATCAATATTGCATTACTTATTTATTTTTAAATGTTTTTTCGATTGTGTTTATGTGTAAAATCCATATTTAATTATGGGAATCTTTAAAAATTATGAAATTTATATTTTATTAAATTCATATTATTCTGAGAATTTTAAAATTATTTTAGCAATTTTCGGGATTAATCTCACCTGCACGTTACTTCGTTTATTTCGTTAAATGCGGGTACATTTGTATTTCAAATACGACTTAAAAAATTTTTAAAAAAATTATTTTAGCACCTTTAAATTATTTGTAATATTTTAAAATTATTCATGAGTTTTTCTGATTAGTTTTGTTCGCGGGAATAATCGGTAATACCGCGTATCAGAATCGAGCAGAGGGCTACCAGGAATAAATAAACACCATGTGTCCCTTAATTGGACACGCGGCTGTGCTATAGAGAATGGGGGGAGGTGACTCATTTCTTTTTTTTCCTTCTTCCCTGTGTTTACTCGGCTGCATATCAATCTCTCTTTTCAGCCTCTCTACTCTTCATCCATTTCTTCTCCATAAGAACAAATATATACACTTATATTTATATACATCCTCCTGTTTCTTCCTCTTGGTGTTTTCGGTCACTGTTGTTCTTGTTTTCCGGCTTAATTCCGGTGAGCCGCCACTGTTCTTCGGTTTGGCTTGGTTCTATCATTATTCCGTTGATATGCATATGTGTATACTCGGGTATATGTGTGTGCTTTGTGCTCGATTGTGTTGTGTGTGTCTCTGTGTGTGCAGGTGTGTGTTGGTTGTGTCCATGGGTGTGTGCGGCACGTCCGCGCGTGTTGTGGCTGTGTGACCTTTGTTTCAATCCTGTCCAGTTTTTGCAGATTATAAAATGAAGTATTGAAATAATAATTTTAATGATTTCTGCAGGATTTTATTCGAGTGATTTCGTGAGATGAATATTAATTACGTGCGGAAAATTATTAATAATAAATCGGCGAAATTTTTGGTTGGAATCCGAGTTACCGGGTACCCCGAGAATTTTGCCGCCGTACCGCGATGACTTGTTACGAGCGGACGGTGGACGGTGATGACGATGTTCTGAGTCCTAAATGTTTTGATAGAATTGCCTTGACCTGGTTGTGTCTTGCCTGTATATTTATTATGTTGGCAGTGGCCTATTGCGATTTCGAGTTCTCCATCTCGAGCTTCTGATTCGGATAGCTCAGATTCGGAGAAACCCCTTGATGTTGTTACTGAGGAGACCCCTATGCCTCATCCCCCAGTTCCTTCTTTTGTGCCTCGAGACATCCCTGGATATGGTCCTCTTCCCCGTTGGGTACGTAGGTCTGTGTCTGCTGTCAAGGATTTCCCTCCTGGCTGCGGTCCCAGTTCTTCCATGATGAGACCTCCGGTACCTCCTGTGGCCCCTAGTGGTACTTCTTCACCGATCCCTTATCATGTCCATAGGGCAGTGAATACTTCCTTTATCAGAGAGCAGAGTCCAGAGTTTGCTGCCCAGTTGGACCAGGTACCTATTGTACCTTTTCAGGGTATTTCTGCCCCTTCCCCTGAGGTGCGAGCACGTGTGCGAGCATTGACCCAGATGGCTGTAGAGAGGGCTAGATCTGTTGACCGTTTTATTAGTTCAGAGTTCAGAGCGGTGCAGTATCAGGACCTAGTGAACCGGCTAGTGTTTGAGCTAGGTTCCATTAGTGGCAGTGGTAGTGCCTAGACAGAGTTGTAGTAGAGGGATGCAAAGCTCAGAGTTGACTTCTAGGAGTTCTGTAGTTGTTTACTTTGTATATTTACATTATGTTGTTATAGTTTGTAGTAGGCGAGGCTGATATGATAGCCAATTTTGGTGTGTATTCGGATGGTTCTTTCTAGTTGGATTTTCAGTTGTACTAGTTGGATTCTGTTGCTTATTGTATTTTAGATGCTTTATATTATTTTTCAGTTTTTATATTGTGTGTTTCTATTATTGTTGTTATTATTATTGTTGTTTCTGTTGCTGGCATTTTTAGACTATAATCATTCACTCAGGACGGATCCAATTATAATGGGGGATGAGAATATTGTCTTAGTGGCAACGCTCTCCTGATGCATGAATATAAACTACTGGAGCAATCCATTTTCTTATATATGACTATTATGTTTCAGGGGATGCCACCAAAAAGAAATTCTCAGCCCAATAACGGATCTCCTGAGGATCCTTCCATGAGTGATTTGATGAACTTGTTGCGTCAGCAGACTGTACAGCTGGCCCAACAGCAACAACAATTCCAGCAACAACAACAACAATTGTAACAGCAACAACAACAGCAATAGCAACTCATACAGCAACAACAACAACAAATTCAACAGCAGCATGAGATGAGAGGGGCAAATCAAGGTATTAGTTTTAAGTCTTTTCAAGTAGTGAAGCCCCCAGAGTTTAAAGGAGAGGTAGATCCTGTTGCTGCTAGGATATGGTTAAAGGAAATGGAAAAGGCATTTGCGCTCACCAAGGTGAGTGAGGATTTAAAAACTGATTATGCTAGTTATTTTCTGAGGAATAATTCGAATTATTGATGGGAATCTACGCGAGCCCTAGAAGGAGAAGGTCCAGTTCCCTGGGCCAGATTCACGGAATTGTTTTTGGAAAAATACTTTCCAGCCTGTCTCCAAAGTCAAATGGAGATGGAGTTTTTGGAGCTGAAACAAGGAAATAGGAGTGTCACGAAATATGAAGCAAAGTTTACGGAACCGGAATATGTGAGTTCAGAAGCCCAACGAGCGAAGCGGTTTCAACAAGGGTTGAAGCCAAAAATAAGGAGTGGAGTTGTAGCCTTACAACTCAAGACATATACTTCAGTAGTTCAGGTTGCCCTGGTGATAGAGAGTGATCAGAAGTTAGCTGCAAAGGAGCAGGGTGAAAAGAAAAGGAAATTTGAAAGTGGACCTGCAAAGTCAGAATCAGGAATAGCAAGTCGAAAGTTCCAGCGTTGGTTTGGCAAGAATAAGAATAAAAAGTTTAAAGGGCAGAACTTTCCCCAAGTTAAGCCCGGTACAACATCAGTTAACTCTGCTCCGACAAGGATGAGTAAGCCAGTGGTTGATTGTAAGACATGTGGGAAAAAGCACAGTGGACAGTGTCGCGAGAATATTAATTGTTTTAAGTGTGGACAGAAAGGTCACTATTCCACGGAGTGTAAGTCTGAGATTCCAGGAGTTACTTGTTTTAGTTACGGCAAAGTGGGACACATAGCTAGGAATTGCAAGTCAGTGACTCAAGGTAATGTTGGAAAGAGTGTGTCCCAAGGACCAGCAACCAGTACTGCGAGAGCTAGGACTTTTAAGATGACCCAGAAGTCTCCAGTTCATGACTCTGATATGGTTGCAAGTACGCTTACTCTTAATTCCGTACCTGTTAACGTTTTGTTTGATTCGGGAGCGTCCAAATCTTTTATATCTGTGAATTGTGTGAATAAAATGCAATTGATGTTAGAAGACTTAGACGAACCTCTAACTATAGAAGTGGCTAATAATGATAAAGTACCTGTAAAACAATTTTGTCCTAGTTGTTCCCTAGAGATTTCGGGGTATATATTCCCAATTGACTTAATACCCTTCGAGTTGGGAGACTTTGATGTTATTTTAGGTATGGATTGGTTGTCTCGATATAGGTAAAATATTGATTGTAAGAAAAAGAGAGTTGTTCTGTACACCTCAGATAATAGAAGGATCAGTTACCAAGGGCAGAGGCAAGATAGGAAGTTTCTCTCAGTGATGCAAGCAAAAAGATTGCTGAGACAAGGATGTGAAGCGTACTTGGCTCATGTAGTGGATACGAAGAAAGAGACCCCTATTTTGGATGAAATCCTTATAGTAAGAGAATTCCCTGATGTTTTTCCAGAAGAATTACCAGGATTGCCACCTGATCGTGAGATAGAGTTTTCCATTGATTTGATACCTGGAGCTGAACCAGTTTCTAAGGCTCCATATAGAATGGCCCCGATGGAAATGAAAGAATTGGCTAAGCAACTCCAGGAATTATTGGATAAAGGAGTTATTCAACCCAGTGTTTCCCCGTGGGGTGCTCCAGTGTTATTTGTGAAGAAAGAGGATTGAAGCATGAGATTGTGCATTGATTATAGAGAATTGAACAAGTTGACAATAAAGAATAAGTACCCCTTGCCACGAATCGATGATTTTTTTGATCAACTTAAGGGAGCATGTTACTTTTCAAAGATTGACTTACGGTCTGGCTACCATCAATTGAAGATAAAGCCCGAGGATATCCCCAAAACTGCATTTCAAACAAGGTATGGCCATTATGAGTTTCTAGTGATGTCGTTTGGATTGACGAATACGCCAGCAGCTTTCATGGATTTGATGAATAGGGTATATAACGAGCATTTAGATAAATTTGTTATTGTATTTATTGATGACATCCTCATATATTCGAAGAATCCAGAAGATCACGCAGTGCATCTGCAGATTGCCCTTCAAAAGTTAAGAGAAAAGCAATTGTATGCTAAGTTTTCTAAGTGTGAGTTTTGGCTGACGGAAGTACAGTTCCTTGGTCACGTAATAAGTAAAGAAGGTATCAAAGTAGACCCGGTAAAGATTGAAGCCGTATCAAAATGGGAGCAACCGAAGACACCAACGGAAATAAGACGTGTTCTTGGATTAGCAGGATATTATCGAAGGTTTATGAAAAGTTTCTCGAAGATTGCATCCCTACTAACTAAGTTAACCAGGAAGAATGAGAAGTTCATTTGGACGGAAAAGTGTGAAGAGAGTTTCCAGGAGTTGAAACGAAGATTAGTGACGGCTCTAGTGTTAGCATTACCAGATGAGACGGGGAACGTTCTAATTTACAGTGATGCTTCTTTGAAAGGATTGGGATGCGTGTTAATGCAGCATGACAAAGTAATTGCTTATGCCTCTGGACAGCTAAAGCCTCACGAGCAGAAATATCTAGTTCATGACCTTGAATTGGAGGCTATAGTATTTGCTTTAAAGTTATGGCGTCACTACTTGTATGGCGAGAAATGCGACATTTATACAGACCATAAGAGCCTAAAGTATATATTCACGCAGAAAGATCTGAACATGAGGCAGAGAAGGTGGTTGGAGTTGATTAAGGACTATGATTGTTCGATTAATTATCACCCAGGTAAAGCCAATGTAGTGGCTGATGCCTTAAGTAGGAAGGAAAGGCTGAATATGGTTAAGATTGTGGAAGAATTGGCACGAGACTTGGAAAGAATGGAAATTGAAGTTCAAGTACCTAATGAAAGTCAGGAGCAACTATATGAAGTTACTTTCCAGCCAGCATTGATGGAAAAGATCAAAATGTGTCAAAAAGGAGTTATGGAACAAGAGTCGGATACTTTGACAGGAGAAGAGCTGTGTACTCAAAAAGATAGTCAAGGTTTGTATAGATTTTCGTCCAGAGTTTGGATTCCTAATATAACAGAGTTGAAGAACGAAGTATTACAGGAAGCACATAACTCTAGGTTTTCTATACACCCTGGTAGCACCAAGATGTACCAGGATTTGAAGAGAAATTTTTGGTGTCGAGGAATGAAGAAGGATATTGCCAATTAGGTAAGTAAGTGTCACGTGTGTCAGACGGTGAAAGCAGACATCAACGGCCGAGTGGATTGTTACAACCTTTGGAGATTCCCCAGTTGAAATGGGAAGACATTGCCATGGATTTTGTAGTGGGATTGCCAAAGAGGAGAGCAAATCATGATGCTATTTGGGTAATCATTGATAGATTGACTAAGTCGGCACATTTCCTTCCGATTAATGAGAGGTATTCGTTGGAAAGGCTAGTGAAGTTATACTTGGATGAGATAGTTACCAAACATGGAGTTCCTATTTCTATAGTGTCGGATCGAGACCCTAGATTTAATTCCAGGTTCTGGACTAAATTCCAAGAGTGCCTAGGAACGAAATTGAACATGAGCACCGCCTATCACCCTCATACGGATGGCCAAAGTGAGAGGACGATTCAGACCATAGAGGATATGTTGAGAGTCTGTGTTTTAGATTTTAAAGGTAATTGGGATGAGCATCTACCTTTTATTGAGTTCTCGTATAATAACAGCTACCATGCCAGTATAGGGATGCCACCTTATGAAGCTTTATATGGATGAAAGTATAGGGATACCTACTAGAATGAGGTAGGAGAAAAGAAAGTGTTAGGCCCTGAGTTGGTTCAGCAGACTAGAGATGCTATAGTGTTGATTCGGAAAAGATTGGAAGCAGCTCAAGATAGACAAAAAAAATACGCGGATTTGCATAGAAAAGACATGGACTTTGAGATAGGAGCTTTGGTGTTACTAAAAGTATCACCTTGGAAAGGGTTACTACGATTTGGTCAGAAGGGTAAACTTAGCCCTAGATTCATAGGACCCTTTGAGGTTTTGAAGAAAGTGGGAAAGGTTGCTTATGAGATAGCGTTACCACCGCAGTGGCAGCACATTCATAATGTGTTCCACGTGTCTATGTTGAAGCCCTATGTCCCTATTTCGAATCAAGTCATAGAATACGAACCAATTGAGCTTCAACCAGATTTGTCTTATGTGGAACAACCGGTCCAAATTTTAGACCGTAAAGAACGAGTCCTTAGGAATAAATCGATTCCTATAGTAAAAGTTTTGTGGAGAAATCCTCGAATAGAAGAGTCTACTTGGGAGTTAGAGTCAGATATGCTTGATAAATATCCTCATTTGCTTAGCTGAGTCAGATTTATGAGGATAGAATCTTTTTAAGGGGGAAAGAATATAACGACTCGTGTATTTTTATTTTATTTCAAATATTTGGAAGTGTAATAAAAGTTTAAGTAAATAAATAAAAGGTGTGTATTGATTTTTGGCAACGGTTACTGATTGTTATTTAATTATTTATGATTTGTTGATATGTGGGATTGGAATTATGTGATTTATTGGGGAGTTATATGATTTTATTTCATTTGTAAAAGAGATTTTATTGTAATTTTAATTCCATAAATATTTGGGGTGGTCTTTAAAATTGGTTTTCTAATTTTATAATTTCAATAATTATTTTTAGGACTTTATAAAATTGAGAAATCAATATTGCATTAATTATTTATTTTTAAATGTTTTTCCGATTGTGTTTATGTGTAAAATCCATATTTAATTATGGGAATCTTTAAAAATTATGAAATTTATATTTTATTAAATTCATATTATTCTGAGAATTTTAAAATTATTTTAGCAATTTTCGGGATTAATCTCACTTGCACGTTACTTCATTTATTTCGTTAAATGCGGGTACAGTTGTATTTCAAATACGACTTAAAAATTTTAAAAAAAAATTATTTTAGCACCTTCAAATTATTTGTAATATTTTAAAACTATTCAGGAGTTTTTCTGATTAGTTTTGTTCGCGGGAATAATCGGTAATACCGCGTATCGGAATCGAGCAGAGGGCTACCGGGAATAAATAAACACCACGTGTCCATTAATTGGACACGCAGGTGTGCTATAGAGAATGAGGGAGGTGACTCATTTCTTTTTTTCCTTCTTCCCTGTGTTTACTCGGCTGCATATCAATCTCTCTTCTCAGCCTCTCTACTCTTCATCCATTTCTTCTCCAAAATAATATATATATACACTTATATTTATATACATCCTCCTGTTTCTTCCTCTTGGTGTTTTCGGTCACTGTTGTTCTTGTTTTCCGGCTTAATTCGGGTGAGCCGCCACTGTTCTTCGGTTTGGCTTGGTTCTATCATTATTTTGTTGATATGCATATGTGTATACTCGGGTATATGTGTGTGCTTTGTGCTCGATTGTGTTGTGTGTGTCTCTGTGTGTGCAGGTGTGTGTTGGTTGTGTCCGTGGGTGTGTGCGGCGCGTCCGCGCATGTTGTGGCTGTGTGACCTTTGTTTCAATCCTGTCCAGTTTTTGCAGATTATAAAATGAAGTATTGAAATAATAATTCTAATGATTTCTGCAGGATTTTATTCGAGTGATTTCGTGAGATGAATATTAATTACGTGCGGAAAATTATTAATAATAAATCGGCGAAATTTTTGGTTGGAATCCGAGTTACCGGGTACCCCGAAAATTTTGCCGCCGTACCGCGATGACTTGTTACGAGCGGACGGTGGACGGTGATGACGATGTTCTGAGTCCTAAATTCTATAAATAAATAAAATAAAATAATTATGTAAGATAAGTTTGGATTTGAATAATTAATTTTAATTGGTGTTGGGTTGTACAGAATAATATTGTGGATGGTTGAGAATTTTGACGTCGATTATAATCGACGGGTAGTCTTATAAATAAAGAAGTTGCTTCCAAAATTTTCTAAAAATATATTTGTAATAGTACATAAATATGTGTTACGTGTTACCCCTATTTACGTTTGAGAGATGTGATTACTTGATTATGTGTATAATAATAATACGAGTCGGGTTGTCGGATTTGGGGTTATTAGGATTTGAGGATATCAAGCATGTTGGTATAACTAATTAGGGTATTCTGTAATTGTAGATCCCAGTCGAGTTGTTCCAGGATCAAAGTCAGCGTGAAAGCTATTTAGGATTTGTAAAGCGTTGCAAGGCAAGTACCCCTGACCATTCTTTTATGGTTCAGTGTATATGAATAGCTAAATGTTTATTCTCGTAATGAAACAAAAATGTTTTAGGTTACGTATCCCCTGTAGTTATAAATCACTGTTTTCGAATTGTTTTGGGGAAAAGTAACTTCGAAAGGTACCTGTCTCAAATGGAATGATTTGTGAAACGGATTTTAAATGTGTGCTGGCTAAATAAATGATTTTGAAAATGAGATAGGTACAAGTATTTTGAAAACTGGATAAAACGGTCAGATATGGGATACATTGGGGCCAGAGTAGGCCTATTGAGGTGGCGTAAGAGGCTAATTCGGTTGCGCGCATTATAAAACTGATTAGTCCAGCAGGTCAGAGACCTAGCTAGTCTCTGAGTTCCGGAACAGGTAAATGAGATGGCAGTTAGAGCCGTCTGGTCTTGATAGCCTGATCTGCTGTCTTCACATATCCCCTATGTATCTGATTGGGATTTGTGAATTATATGAAAGCATGATTGATTGATACAGCGGTTTTATAAAATGATTAGCATGCTAAAATTGGACTCTGGTGTTTTTACAGCACACTGCTACGTTGTTTTAATGAAGCATGCTAGTAGCGATATCCAGTTTTTCTCTAAATTTTGTTGTATAATGTTGATATCATGATTACAGCTCTGTTCCCATTATTGGTACAATACTGTTTTAATCTGTTATTCATATTTGGTACTACTTAGCGATTATGCTCACCCTTGCAAACTGTTATGTATATTTCGCAGATGCCTAGAAGATCAGTCAGACCGACCCGTGTTCCCGCCCCTACTGGACCCGGCTCCTCTGAGGTAGTTTGTATCAGACCATGAGGTCTGAAGAGTTGCTGAATTAAGTTAGTGTGTCGTAGATATTGAATAAAGAGTTGTAATAATGAGAACCTGAATTATACTTGAACCTGGATCGGATCTTGGTTTGGGGTCAAGTTAGTATATAATAATAATAATCCTGTTGTTTATATTTTTGGTAATTGTGTTTAGTGATGTCAACTCCTGACCCCGGGGTTGAGGCTGTCACAATGTAAACTTGGTGATATATAAACCAAGTGTAGCTAGTAGAACAAATAACAAAAAGCAAACACATTTAGGAGAGAAATAGAAAAAGCTATATTTGTCAAGAATTTCTCTGTAGTTTATTTGTTCAACTTGTAAAGCAGCTGTGAGCCAATTTGAGCTTCACAGAGTTCTCAAATCGATATATATATATATATATATATATATATATATCTGGTGGATACATTCAAATCCACCAGAAAGTTTTAAAGAGTTGTGTTTTATTACTTGTGTTTGATTTATTTAATCCTTTCATTCCGCACTTTGAAAATCAAAACACATATATATCTGTCGAGTTAGAACTGTTTTAAAATCTTGAAAAAGAAGCCAGAATTACATTCAACCTCCCCTTCTGTAATTCTTGTTATATTTTTAGGGAATAACATTGATATACCAACCCTTATTCCTTGTTTAACAGAAGACCAATCCTTGGAACCCTTGAACCCTTGGTCTTCTACTTTCTGATTCTTTCCTTGATTGAAAGCCAATCTTTTTGAATTCCTTGTTATACCTTCATGGTATTGTGAATCACCCTATGCTTCAAGATAAATGTTGTTTATGATTCAGCTTATTGATTTACATTATTTATCATATTGAATTGTTTTAGAATTGGATGGTTTCATAAATGTGGACCAGATTCATTGTCGGACCAGATTCGTGGTCATAATAGGCCAATGAGTGCCTTGGATCCATTATATAGAGCAAAGCTGGGAGCCTTTCTCGGGGTTAGTGCGTGATTGATCAGTAGCCTAACCTTGGTTTTTAAAATAAAAAGTGAATATCCAATTCTAATCATTGCTTATTCAAAAACTTGATTCTTCTGAATCATTTCAATTGGTTATTGTTTAACCTCAGTTATTGCTATTATGACTTGCTGAGCTAGTTAGCTCACTCTTGCAAACCTTTCTATATTTTCAACAGTTGAAAAGGAAATTATTGGTAACGAGGAATCCCAGTCCAGTGTGCGAGCTAGGATTCCAGGTTAAGTTGGATCGAGCTAGCAGGAGCTTTATATTGTAGACTAGTTATGCAATATTGTAAGAACGATATCATTATCAGTTGTAAGTTGAACTAGTTGGGTTTTGGTATGATGTAATAAAAGTTAAGGTGGTGGCTTGTTTTTATACTTTAACATGTTGTGAACAGTGGTTGTGTAAAGAAGGGTCAATGCATATAATATTTTATATACAGGTTTAAATATGGTGTGTGTGTGTTGTGGACCCCAAACTTCTGACCCGGGTTTGGAGGGCGTTACAGGTTTGGCATCAGAGCCACGGGTTATAAGTCACTAAAACAAGCTTAGAATGTCGGGTTTGGATAGAGGGTTAGGATTAGGATTAAGAAATTAAAAAAATACGGTGTCGGGAGGTTGAGTGCGACTGTATAATAGGTTTTGGTATGATTCTTGATGAGATTCGAGATTCTTATCTGGCGACGCGATTTTCAGATAGCAATGATGGTAGATTCTTTTATTCCGGTATCGTCTGATCATTCGGAGCATTCAGTCGGAGGACCATCATCTGATTCACGCCGTGCTCCTCTAGCGGTGTTATCCATGTCACGTCGTGTTGCGGCGATTGCACCTTTTCACGTTATTATCCCATCCCCTGATGCGAGACTACCTATTTGAGAATCCCCCGCATGGTGATTCTAGTTCTACCCGATGTTCGGCTGTGAGTGCATTCTTTCTGTCTACCCTCCACCTTGTTCTATACCATCAGTAAAAACCCATCTTAGGAAGTAATAACACCTATGAGCATGGATTCGAGAGCTACAGCATATGGTGAGTACACAAGATATTAAGAAGGGTGAGAAGAAACCTAAAGAGAGGATTCGCGTGTTCCGGAGAATAGTTGCTACCAGTTTATATGGAGCTACTAGTAAGTATGCCATCTATGATTATCTTTTGGAGAGAGCTAGATATATTTCAAAGGAGTTTAAGAAGATTGGAAATTGAGTTTTTTTTTCGGAATTAGATGATGATGTTATGATTAACGTGATATGTGTAGTAATAATGTGATGTGATATTAGTCAACCTTGTTTTGTAAAATAGATCTGATGATTACTGGATGGATTTTTTGTAATATCTGGAATATGATGTGTAATTATTTATATTAATAAATAAGTTATGTGTATAACTTCAATTAGCTATGTGTTGTTTTATTATTATCTATGGGTGATTTATGGTGTACCGGGTTATCCCCGTAATTAATTATGAAATTGTATTGAATTGTTTCCACTTTTAAAAGTAAATTTAATGCAAATTTATTTGCATGAATATTTGGATTGTCTCTAAAATCGTTTTTATGGTTTTATAATTATAATAATTATTTTTAGGATTTTATAAAATTTAGAGATCAATATTTCATTAATTATTTAGCCCTGTATAATTTTTTTTAATTGTATTTATTTGTAAAATCCGTATTTAATTCCGGAATTGTTCAAAAATCTTGAAACTCAAATTTATTTAAGTTTGGAATATTCCGAGAATTTCAAAATTATTTTGATACTTTTCGGGATTAATTTCAGCAGCACATTATTTCCTTTAATTGATAAAAACGGGTATATATTGCATTTCAGAAATTATTTTAAAATCTCAAAATTTAAGCTTTTATTAACTTCAAGTTGTCCATAATATTTTAAAACTGATTTAGAAATTTTCGGGTTAATTTTTATTCGTAGGTTTGTTCATTATTTTGCAAAATACGAGTGCAATTTTGGGGTTTACAGTAAAAGGGGACACGTGTCATAATATTATTAAACCACATAAACATGGCTTGTTTTTGGGGCAGCACAGCAGATGATTCATATTTTTTTTATAAACATCAATCTCTCTATAATCTCTCTCTTTCTCTAATCTCTCGTCTCTCTCTCGATAAAATATCTCCTCTCTCTCCCTCTATCTCTCCCTCCCCTCGTTGTTTCCGTTTTTCTTCCCTGTTTTCTCGCACTTTTCCTGGAGATTTTTCCCTGTCCTTTCCTGTTTCAATTTGTGGTTACTTCGTTGTCGCCGCCGTCGTCTACTTCCGATGAGGATTGGTGGTTGTGATCAGTCTTATTGGATTATATATGTACATGTATGCGACTGTATATATATATGTGTGTGTGGGTACTGTGTGATTGTGTGTGTGTATTAGCGTGTGTTGTGTGTGTTAGTGTGCGTTGTGTGTGTGCTGCGGCGATGGCCGCGTGTGACCGTGTGGCGCCGTGTTGTGCTCTGTCTCCTCCTCCTGTTGTTTGTTGGGCTGGTTCTGTTTGTAATTGGGCCTTACTGTTGGATTTTGTTGTTGGGCTTTTGTTGAGCCCAGTGTATGCAGTTGGACTGGATTGTTATAATTTTTAATTTTAATTTCCTCTTTTCTGCAGGAAAATTCTTGACTAAAATTCGTGATGTTAAATTATAATTTAAGGGAGCAATAATTTTAATCGGTGAAATTTATTCGGGCACCCGTATATTTTTGGTCACCAATAAGTTTTGCTGTTGTGCACGATGAATTCTTTTACGAGCGCCCGGTGGACAATGATGATCTAATTCTGAGTCCTAATACATTAAAATTTTCAATAAATAATATTTAAATCATAAAAGCTATTTCGAGAATCGAGTCATTCGTTAGTTAAGTGTGATAGTCGTATAAGTTAACTCAAATTATGATTGTGAATTGTGTAATTGGTTTGGTTTGGATTGTGACTTGAGAATGGAGACGTCGATATTATGTTCAACGGGTAGTCCCATAATTAAAGGAGACACTGCCCAATTTTTGGGTACGCATCCTGTAAAATATCAGAAATACCAGTCGAATATAAATAGTTATATAGTTATGAATAAATATTTTGTAAAATATAACGGACAATTTGTTTCCTAAAACGATGAGTATATCTATTTTCTAAAAACGAATATTGAATCTAGATTTTAGTATATGAATCCTGTATGTTGTGTGTACTATAGTAATGTATATAAGTACGAGTCGGGATTGTAATCGTTTGGGTAAGATTGGTATCGAGGATATGTCAAGCATAACTGGGTGTCTAACATAGAGTATGTCAACCCTGTAGGTTCTAGTCGGGAAACCAAAAGTGGACATTGGACTAAAGATAACCTAGTGGTCAGTTAACGAGCTCAGTAGGGTTTCAACCGAAAAACCTGAGCGTCGAAGTCGAATCCAAGGTGATCTAGTGGTTGCGTTAAAGCTTGAGCGTCAGATTCGGCTCAGAGTTGATCAGTAATAGTTGTAAAGCCCTGCAAGGCAAGTACTTCTAAATCTTTCTCGAGATATAGTGCAAACATTTCTAAATTCTCTTGTGACATATTGTTAAGTATTCAAAATTGTTATGTTTTATATTGCAAGTACTTTGAATGATACAGCCTTAAACCCGGATCACATCATTTGATCTTTGAGCCGTAAGCCTTATTATTTTTAAACCATCCCTTGTTGATTTCCAGATACTAAACCACACAAATATGATACTACTCTCCAAATATATAACTACGAAACACCAAACACTGGAACCGAATTGTTTGAACATACAAAAACTTTTATACCCCAACCATTTTGTATAACATCAAAGAACTAAACCTTGAAAAATCCTTGTTCATCCAATACCTGATTCCATTACAGGCTGGAGGCCATTGCTTTTACATACTTTGATATACCCTCGTGGTACCCATGAATTGCGTTATACTCTTATGCAAATGTTTATTACCGTTGATTATGATCATGTTTTATTGAGTTATATTGTTTATCATGTTAAACTACTTTAGAATTGGATAGTTTTCTTTATGTGGACCAGATTCGTGGTCAGACCAGATTCGTGGTCAAATTAGGCCAATGTGTGCCTTGGATCAAGTTTATAAAGCAGAGCTGTATGCCTTGCTCGGGGTTAGTGCGTGACTGATCAGCAGCCTAACCTTGGTTTTTAAATTTAAAATGAATATCCAATTCTAAGGATTGTCTAACAAGAAACTTGATTTCTATGAATCATCTCGCTTGATCATTATTTAACCTCGATTATTGTTATTATTACTTGCTGAGCTAGTTAGCTCACTCTTGCAAATCTTTTTATGTATTTTACAGTTAGAAAGGATATGGTTGATAGTGAGGTTCCTCAGTCCAAAGTGCGAACTAGGGTTCCAGTTTGAGTTGGATCGAGCTAGCAGGAGTTTCATATGGTAGTGAAATAGTAATATTGTAAGAATAATTTACTTATTAGTTGTAAATTAACTGATCATCGCCTTGGTAAGCTATTGCCTTCGAATATGGAATTCAAAGGGATCTGGGATTTGGTACGTTGTAATATAAGTTAAGGTTGTGGCTTGTTTTCTTACTTTAACCTGTTGCGATCCGTGGTTATGTAAGCAGGGTCATTACAAATAATATTTCTTATATAGGTTTATATATTGTGTATGTGTTGTGGACCCCAAACTTCTGACCCGGGTTTGGAGGGCGCCACAGGTTGGTATCAGAGCTACATGTTATAAGTCACTGAAACAAGCCTAGCTTGTCGGGATTGGGCAGAGGGTTAGGATTAGGAATAGGAAATAGAAAGATAAGACGTCGTGAGGTTGAGTGTGACTGTATAGTAGGTCTCTGGCAAGGTTCGTGTTGTGATTCGAGATTCTTAGCTTGCGACATGATTTCCAGATAACGGCAATTGCAGATCCTGTTTTCCCTGTATCATCTAATCATCCAGAGCCTTCCGTTCGAGGATCGTCATCTTCTCCCAGATTTGATACGCACCTTGTTCTCCCACCAGTATTAACTGTAATACCTCCTGTTATAACAGCTGCACCCCATCTATTATTTAACCACCTCTTGATATGTGACTACCTATTTAAGAACCTCCATCTGTTTATTCTTGTTTTACTGGACATTTGGCTGTGAAGGTATCTTTTCAGTTTACCATACACCATGTTCTATACCCCCAGTTTAAAACTTGTCCTATGAAGCAACAGTATCTATGAGGATGGATTCGAGAGCTACAACAAATGGTGAGTACCTGAGATATAAATAAAGGTGAGAAGAAGTCTAGAATGAAGATTTATGTGTTCCGGAGGATAGCTGCTACCACGTTAAAAGGAGCCATTAATGACTAGGCCACCCATGACTAGTTTCTGGAATGGATTAGATGAGTTTTGAAAGAGAGTTAGAGAATAATATGGATCTGGAACTTTCTTGAAGTTAAATAATGGTGTTATGACGATGCAATATATTTATAGTAACAATGTGATGTGACATCAGCCGACTTGTTGATTATTAAATAACCTGTTTTACTTAACGACTACAAGGATAATAACGGGAGTATTACTAGTATGGAAGCTTTGATGTGAAGCTACGAATAAGATAACATGCAACGACAACTGAAGTTTTTATCGATTTAGGAAGGTAAACGGACTTAATAAAGGAGAGAAGGTAGATTGAAGTGAATGGAGCTTTATGTGATTGTTTCCTTAAATTGGTACTTTGTTATGGGTAAGGAGGACAACAACCAACTCATATAGTAATGACGACCAGATGTATGATTTTTAAAAATTTTAAACAAGTTTTCGAAAAAGATTTTATCTTACAAAATTTCTAAAAGCCTTTTTGAATAAAGTAAGTTTTAAAAAAAAGATTGGTTTTCTAGTTACTATTTGAGTTTTTTGTTTGTTATAAGGCCAGATTACTTAGAAAGTACGTGTTCCAGAAATTAGTACGGTTAATTCTGAGGGCCAAGTGGACCCGCTATTACGAAGCAGTTTTGATTAATCCTAACAGTAGATTATGAATCTTGTTTGATGAGATTAATGAAAGGAATATGTCCTAAGTCCAATCATGTATTAGGATTTAGGAATAACTTTTTATGTAATCTGTTTTGATTTCATTGATATATTAACAAAAGACTGGTTTTGTTTTTATTACGGGCTTTATCTATTTAAGTGTTTAAATAAGATATACCATAGTTTAGAGTAAAGCTTTTTATGGATTATGATGAGATCATAATAGTGAGACCTAAAAAGATGATAACTCTAAACTTAAATAGTTCCTGGTCATAGGATTACTAACTGGTAATTAATAATCCGCAAAGATCGGTACATACTATGCTTGCTTCATTATGAAGGATGTTTGTTCTCATAGACATTTGTGTGGTGACACTATAGCTAGTATGTAGGTGCTTATTATGGAATAAGTTCACTGAACATGACTCGCACAGCTGAACAACTGATGGAGTTCACTCACGTGTCAGCAGTTGTTCACATAGTGATAGTTGTACAAGTATCCTTAGACTTGAGGTCATCATAGTCATCTTGTGTACACTGAACTATGCTTTGGTTTAGTTCTTAGTCTCCAGGGACAATTATTAGGGCTCTTCTGGGTATAGGAATTTGTACACGAAGATAGTGTATGATCAATAAAGGATCTACCCCTTCCAGTGAAGGAAGCGAATGTTCAAGGCTGATCCACTTATGCTAGTTCAGGAATCTGTGGCCAGAGTGAATGAAATTAGAAAGGAGTTTCTAATTTGCATAGAACTACGCATAGTAAATGGTAAGCAAGTGATTGAATTAGATAGGCTTGACACGAGATCCATGCCTTGTATTTAATCAGGACATTGTAGGGTAGAAGGAGTTTATTGTACGGTAACTATTTACTGACAGGTTCTTGGTATTCTAAGCAGTGAATTCATATTATCCGATAGTCGCAATATGCTAAGAAGTATCCCTCACGATGTAGAATAAATGTGATTAATTAATTAATCATATTTAATAAATTAGAGAATTTATATAAATAATGATAAAATAGTTTTATTATTATTTATTTCTACTACCGGCTTAATATTGAACCTACAGGGTCACACCTTAAAAAGAGAATGATTTAATGGTGGAGGAATTAATTAATAATGGCTAATAATTATTTATTTATGAAATAAATAATTAATTGGCAAATTTAATAATTGATTAAGTGAGATTTAATTGATTATAAATTAATTAAGAAAAGTTCTTAATATTATTAATTAAGAATTTAATTTTTGGAAATTAAATCAAGAGAGAGAATTATTTCTAAAGTATTTAGAAAAAGGATTAGTAATTAAAAGGTATTTTAATTATTAATGAGAATAATAAATGGGATAATAATAATAATATTTATGGGAAAATTTCAGCTAAAAATTTTGCCTATAAATACACTATTATAGACCCTAATTTTATTCTAACCCACATCGAACCCGAAAACCCAAAAAGTTTGGAAAACCCAATTCTCTCCACCTCCTTCCTCCTCCTTAACATCGTTTTCTTGGTGGATACCGGTGGAGTGCTTCACACTTGAGGAGCAACTGCTAAGGATCTCTGATCTTTATCTCTGAATTATTTTAAAAGGTTAGATTCGATCCCTCGAATTTTTATTCAAGATTTATATGCTTTTATTTGGATTTTGTATGTGTAAAAGTATTTTTCCATCACCCCGCTGCGTTAAAAATCCAACAATGGTATCAGAGCATAGGTTGTATGCATATAGATCTGTGGTAAAAATTTCAGAATTTTATGTGCTTGTATGAATTAATTATGATTTTTACAAGTTATATCATGGATTAATTTTGTCTGATGAGAAATCGTTTCTCAGAATAATTTTGAATGTTGATCTGGGTTCTACAAGTGTTGTAGATCGTCTGGGTATTTTTTTCATAATTTTAGGATGTATAGATTTTTTATTATGAATTTTTGAAGTTGTTGCAATTAAAATTCGTAATTAAATAAATCTTATATATATATATGAATTGTATGTATGTATATATCTGTATATGCTGTATATGCTATTATCTGCTGCTGCTGTGAATTGCACGGAGACAGAAAAGCACAGGTCATATGTCAGGTGCGGTGCGGTTTCCGAGAAAGAATTCTGTCGGCTACTGGAAAAACAAAAAAAAAATAGGGGTGTAACACATTCCGGGAATACGTTACACACCTGTGGCGCATTCACGGAATGCGTTAGACCCTTTAATGGATTAAAAGGGGTGTAACGCATCACCAGAATGCGTTACAGGGCTTGTAACGCGTTCCTGTAATGCGTTACAACCCGTCTGTTAATTTTAACATTGATTTTCTGGGAGTTTCGTAACTCCGTTTTAGGCGTGCAATATACCGTTGGATTCGTTTTTCCGAGTCGGATCTAATGGAGTGATCAATTTTAGTTTATATAAAAGTTTTGAACTGTTTATATTTCCATGAAGTGTTTTAAAGCTATTTTTGATCGTTTGAATTGATTTTAAATGCTTCTTGTGATACATAGAGATGTATATTGCTTGTTCTAATGTGCTAGATGATGTAACATGCCTACCTCGATGTTTATTCATGTTGATATATGTGATATATGCTTAGTTTATCATGCGATGATAGATTTAGGTGAACTTAAATAAACATAAGGCGTTTGTTAGACAACCTAGTATAGTGAAATTGTTTCATAACCTTAATAATAATATTATGAATACAATCATGAGATTCTTGTGTTTATAAAACACGTAATTGAATATGAATTTTTGATATGAGAGAAAGGATGATTCTGTCAACAACAGATTTCTATCTGTAAGAAAGGGTTATTAAGTGACGCCTCTTGACAATGCTCCACCCGATCTGGGAATCATCTGATTATTGATTATTGATTTGAAATATTTAATTTAAAAGGAAGAATATCTTTATAATATGATTATGATTGTAACGTAATATAATCCCTCTAAAATTAAATAATATCAAGTAGTAATTGGCCAATGACACAACGGGCTTGTGTCGGTCATAGCCTTCCAACATGATAGAAAGTAGTTCTTATTTTTGAATCATTGTCGGTTCGTGCTACAGCCGAGGGCTTTGATTTCGAAATAAGAAATACTTGTCTATTACATAGAGATGTGTACATTGAATAAGAATCTAAAGGTCGGTACGTGCTACAGCCGCGGGCCTTTGGGGACTGATTCAACTGTACGGAATGTTGGGTTAGACTTGACTTAGAATATTGAGTTTGTCGTGCTACAGCCGAGACTCAATTATTCAAGAGGCTAAGGTTTGATTAGGGAATAACATAAGATGTAATTGACAAGAGTTGTCTGCCTGTTGAACATTACATGGCGGTTCATGCTACAGCCGGGGTTGTGTAATGGAATGTAGGATCCCTATTCCCACTAGCATTATGAATGCTTAATTTTTCACGTAGGGGGTTGAATAAATTAGGTAAACTAGTGGGAGCCACTTATGAATAAAGACCCGATTCATATAGTGTTTTTAATATGAAATCGAATATTTGCTAAGTGTTGTTATGTGTTTATCATTTACAGATTTACTATATTATGTCTTCTGCACTATCACTCGGGAGCATACTAGATGCTCACAAGCTGACTGATCCTAATTTAGCTGTATGCTTTCACTGTAACAAGTTAGGGCACTGGAAGAGAAACTGCAAGGTTTACCTTGCAGAATTGAAGAAGAAGAAGGGTAGTGAGACTACCGCTTCTGATTCAGGCATGTTCATGATCGAAGTTAATATGTCACTAGGTCAAATTTCTACTTGGGTATTAGATACCACCTGTGGTTCTCATATTTGCAATTCGTTGCGAGGACTAAAGGGAAGTAGGAATCTTGAAAAAGATGAGGTGATTCTACGTATGGGCAATGGAGCAAGGGTTGCGGCCATAGCTGTAGGATCATTTAGTTTACATATGCCTACGGGCAAGACTATTATTTTGAATAATTGTTATTACGTTCCCTCTATCGTGAGGAATATTGTTTCTATCCCTATGTTGGATTTGGATGGTTTTTCATTTATTATTAAGAATAATGAATGTTCTATCCTTAGAGATAATGTTCTTTATGGACGTGGAATTTTAAATAATGGTCTGTATGTATGTGACGTAGAGCATGATTTACTTCAGATTGAACAAACTAATAAAAGAAAACGAGATGATGAAAATCTGACCTATTTATGGCACTGTAGGCTAGGTCATATTAGTGAAAATAGACTTCGGACATTGCATAAGGAAGGGTTACTAGACCCCTTTGATTTTGAATCATATCCTACATGCGAGTCTTGTCTATTGGGTAAAATGACCAAATCTCCATTTAGTGGACATGGAGAGAGGGCTGCAGATTTGCTAGGATTGGTGCACACAGATGTATGTGGACCAATGTCTACGCAAGCCATGGGAGGATTTTCGTACTTCATTACTTTCATAGATGATAGATCTAGATTCGGATATGTGTATTTGATGAAACACAAGTCTGAAGCCTTTGAAATGTTCAAGGAATATAAACATGAAGTGGAGAAACAAACCAAACACAGTATTATAACTCTTCGATCAGATCGAGGTGGTGAATACTTTAATGGAGTGTTTCTAGATTATCTCAAAGTAAATGGTATAGTCTCCCAGTGGACTCCTCCAGATTGGTATCTGAAAGGAGAAATCGAACTTTGTTAGACATAGTTCGGTCCATGATGAGCTATGCAAATCTTCCAGTATTCCTATGGGGTTATGCATTGGAAACCTCAGCATATTTACTGAATAAGGTGCTTTCCAAATCTGTTCCTCAAACTTCGTATAAGATATGGAAAGAAAGGAAACCGAGTCTTAAACACGTTAAGATTTGGGGATGTCCAGCTTATGTCAAGTAAGTTGACCCAAATAAGCTGGAATATCGATCCGTAAGATGTAGTTTTGTGGGATATCCTAAAGAGACTTTAGGGTATTACTTTTACACCGATCATCGGGTGTTTGTCTCCAGACATGCTACCTTCTTGGAAAAGGAGTTTATCCTTGAAGGAAACAGTGGGAGCAAAATTGAACTTGATGAAGTTCAAGAAGCACAAATTACTACGGATCAAGTGGAAACACCTGTTCTGACTGAACAACCTTTTGTGGAACAGCCCATTCATAGGTCAGGGAGAGAGTCTCGCCAACCTGAGAGGTAATATGGCCTTTTCATTGAGAATGACAATGAGTTGTCGATCATTAATGATGACGACCCTGTGACCTATAATGAGGCTATGAGTAGTGTTGACTCAGAGAAATGGCATAGTGCCATGAAATCCAGAATGAAATCTATGTATACGGTATACAAAAGATAGATTATAGCAGATGGCCAGGTGGAGACCTTTAAGGCCAGGCTTTTGGGAAAAGGATTCAAACAAAGGAAATGGATTGACTTTGATGAAACCTTTTACCTGTAGCCCTGTTAAAATCAGTTCAGATTTTGCTTGCGAATGCTGCTTACTACGACTATGTGATCTGGCAAATAGCCAGATGGTTTTCTTTCCAAGGGAAATGAAAACCTAGTGTGTAAGCTGCTGCGAACCATATGTGGTTTAAAGCAAGCTTCTCGAAAGATGGAACATTCGTTTTGATGAGACAATCAAAGAGTTTGATTTTATCAAAAACATAGATGAACCATGCGTCTACAAAAGGGTTAGTGGGAGTGCGGTAACATTTCTTATATTGTATTGAATTAGAGTTGACACACATAACAACATAGCAGACCCACTCACAAAGCTACTTTATGAAAGTCACTTTTATCATCATAAAGACTAGATGGGTATTAGATACCAGAGTGATTGGCTTTAGTACAAGTGGGAGATTGAAAGGAATATGTCCTAAGTCCAATCATGTATTAGGATTTAGGAATAACTTTTTATGTAATCTCTTTTGATTTCATTGATATATTAATAAAAGACTGGTTTTATTTTTATTACGGGCTTTATCTATTTAAGTGTTTAAATAAGATATACCATAGTTTAGAGTAAAGCTTTTTATCGATTATGATGAGATCATAATAGTGAGACCTAAAAAGATGATAACTCTAAACTTAAATAGTTCCTGGTCATAGGATTACTAACTAGTAATTAATAATCCGCAAAGATCGATACATACTATGTTTGCTTCACTATGAAGGATGTGTGTTCTCATAGACATTTGTGTGGTGACACTATAGCTAGTATGTAGGTGCTTATTATGGAATAAGTTCACTGAACATGACTCGCACAGCTGAACAAATGATGGAGTTCACTCACGTGTCAGCAGTTGTTCACATAGTGATAGTTGTACAAGTATCCTTAGACTTGAGGTCATCATAGTCATCTTGTGTACACTGAACTATGCTTTGCTTTAGTTCTTAGTCTCCAGGGACAATTATTAGGGCTCTTCTGGGTATAGGAATTTGTACACGAAGATAGTGTATGATCAATAAAGGATCTACCCCTTCCAGTGAAGGAAGCGAATGTTCAAGGCTGATCCACTTATGCTAGTTCAGGAATCTCTGGCCAGAGTGAATAAAATTAGAAAGGAGTTTCTAATTTGCATAGAACTACGCATAGTAAATGGTAAGCAAGTGATTGAATTAGACAGGCTTGACACGAGATCCATGCCTTGTATTTAATCGGGACATTATAGGGTAGAAGGAGTTTATTGTACGGTAACTATTCACTGACAGGTTCTTGGTATTCTAAGCAGTGAATTCATATTATCCGGATAGTCGCGATATGCTAAAAAGTATCCCTCACGATGTAGAATAAATGTGATTAATTAATTAATCATATTTAATAAATTAGAGAATTTATATAAATAATGATAAAATAGTTTTATTATTATTTATTTCTACTACCGGCTTAATATTGAACCTACAGGGTCACACCATAAAAAGAGAATGATTTAATGGTGGAGGAATTAATTAATAATGGCTAATAATTATTTATTTATGAAATAAATAATTAATTGGAAAATTTAATAATTGATTAAATGAGATTTAATTGATTATAAATTAATTAAGAAAAGTTCTTAATATTATTAATTAAGAATTTAATTTTTGGAAATTAAATCAAGAGAGAGAATTATTTCTAAAGTGTTTAGAAAAAGGATTAGTAATTAAAAGGTGTTTTAATTATTAATGAGAATAATAAATGGGATAATAATAATAATATTTATGGGAAAATTTCAGCTGAAAATTTTGCCTATAAATACACTATTATAGACCCTAATTTTATTCTAACCCACATCGAACCCGAAAACCCAAAAAGTTTGGAAAACCCAATTCTCTCCACCTCCTTCCTCCTCCTTAACATCGTTTTCTTGGTGGATACCGGTGGAGTGCTTCACACTTGAGGAGCAACTGCTAAGGATCTCTGATCATTGTCTCCGAATTATTTTAAAAGGTTAGATTCGATCCCTCGAATTTTTATTCATGATTTATATGCTTTTATTTGGATTTTGTATGTGTAAAAGTGTTTTGCCATGACCCCGTTGCGTTAAAAATCCAACAATTAACAACAGAACCAGAGTACGGAGAAGCTATTCATCCAGTTGCAGAGACCATTAAGGTTTAAAGAATTCATTGATTTAAAAGGAGCCTGAGCATGACCGAAGAAGGTTGGGAAGATTTCTAGACTTTTCTAAAGGAAGAACATTATAACAAAAATATTGATATGTTGAATGATTGGTGGTTATTCTAATTTGCAAAGATAAAACTTGAAGTTATCTGGTAAGAGCACAATTATGATCGAATTGTTAAAGTATTATATGTGCTGGTACGATGCTAAAGACACAAGACTTAATAAGCAACAATCTATCATAGTGCTTAATTTACATAAGCATTTCAGCGTACTTTCTAAAGTTGTTATAAGACACAATTGGGATATGATCGAACAAGCTCGAAAGATGAATTCAAGTGAAATATGGATATGACCAATGGTATCATTCCTGTCTTCAATATTACAATGTATATTCCTTTTTGATTCCTAAATATGTATGAACTTCTTTTCTTAATAAATTCTTGCGGTGATAAGAAAAAGGAGGATATTGCATTCCTTTCAAATTTAATTGTTCCCCTCAGGTTCTGCTTTCTGATTGGGACAAACAGTGTTATGGTGAGACACTTTGTCAGAATGACGAAGAGTCGGGTAGGATGCCACCTAATTATGTGATGTATGCCATATGGTATGAAGACTGGCCATCTTAAGTACCAATGTGGTTGTCTCATTCTTATCCAAATCATTACTTCTTCTTCCTTTTCAACTCTGAGTTTATTGAATTACGGATCCTCCTAGTTGTTTTGATGCACTACTATTCTTTATGAAAGTTTTCAAATAAAAATCACCGTATTATGAACCAAGCGGACAAAGTTCCATCTACCTCTCACGCATGGAAAGAAAACAAGGGTATATGGCGAGGATTGCAAATCAATAGCCCCAGTTAGGGATGCACTAAGAGTCAAGGGAATCTACTTCAATAAGGAATACGTCTCCAAGAACGAGAGTTTACGAATTATCTATGAATTATGTTATTCAGAATACGGGTATGATGACGTGAAGGATTATTGTGGATACCTTATGCGTTAAAGTATTGAAAAATGTGGGAGAAACTTAATTGTTTATCTCTCAAGGTTTTGTTGATAAGATAAATTACCCTGTTGAATTGATAAGATTATGACTAGAGGACTAGAAAGTCAAGAACGTGTAACTGTTAAGTTTGTGAAGATTTGATATTATTTAAGATAGGAGAATTTGGCATTATTCTAAGAAAGGGACTAACTATTTAAACGTGATGCCCATATAGACCGACATGATGAAAAGATGGTTCTGAAGGCGTCAAATGAGAATATGATGAGGTTTAGAGGACAAAGGAAGGTAACGAATTTGTTAGCGATGATTTAAGTTAAAAGGTTACGGTGACCAAGATGTAAGCACTCTGGTGATTATGAATAGAAGTTAGGTGTAAACAGAATTTGAAGATTTTATAGTAATTAATGAGTTTCAAGATATGTATCCAACCGAGTTACCAATATTTCCTTTAGATAGAGAAATTAAGTTCGTGATTGACTTAGCACCTGAAATGAAGCCAGTATCCATGGCCCTGCACATAATAGTGCCAGTTAAAATGAAGGAGTTAGCAAAGCAAATGCAAGAGATGTTAGAAGAAGGAGCGATTAGACCTAGTGTACCCCATAAGGTGCACCCGTACTAATTGTTAATGAGAAAGATATAAGTATGAGATTATGTGTCGACTAGCGAAAGCTCAACGAGTTTCCTATCAAGAGTAAGTATCTGTTACCTCGAACTAATGATTTGTTTGATTAGATGGAAGAAGCAAAGTATTTTCTAAAATTGATTTAAGAGTTGGATGTTACCAATTGGAGATTGAACCTATGGACATATCAAGGATAATTTTCAGAACTAAGTACCGCTGCTATAAAATTCTAATAATGTCATATGAATTAATCAATTTACCAGTAATATTTAAACTTGATGAACGGAATCTTTAAGGAATATCTGGATAAGCTGTATTTATGTTACTTAAAGTCAACAGAGGACCATGCAAAGTATTTAATGATAAATGAGGAGTCGGGGAAGAAAGAAGTTATATATAAATTTTACAAGGTGAGAGCCTTGATGATAGAAAGTATAATTCTTAGCACAGATAGTCAGTGAGAAGAAGACCAAAGGGGATTCAACAGGGAATTAAAGTTACTATGAATGAAGAAAGACCAAAAGCACCAACAAGAGTAAGAAGTTTTATTATTGGCTGGTTATTTTCGGAAATTTGTTCTAGAATTCTTGAAGATTGCAACACCTTTGACGAAGCTAACCAGGAAAAGCAAGAAGTTTATAAGAAATGGAGAAGGGAGAAGAAAGTTTTGCGGAATTAAAGGAGGGAATGGTTATAGCACCTGTTTTATCACTTTGAAAGTATCAAGGAGATTTTGTAGTTTATAGTGATACTTCTCATAAGGGGATAGGATGTTTGTTGATGCAGCACAGTAAAGTTATTGTATATGCATCCAGACAACCGAAACCTTATGAGCAGAGGTACCCTACTTATAATTTAAAATTAGCAGTAATAATATTCACTTTGCAAGATTGGGAAACATGATATATATGGAGAAAGGTGTGAGATCTATACGGACCATAAGAGTTTGAAGTATGTATTTACAAGAAAAAGCAAATAAAGTGGCAAATGATAAGCAAAAAGAAGAAAGTAAACACAGAGACTGCACCCGAAGAATTATCCATAGAATTTTAGAAGTTGGAATTGGAAGTCATAATTTATAATCCAAAGGAAGCGAGGTAGGATGGTATGACCCTTCAGTCAGAGTTATTAAGAGAAAATAATGGGATATCAAGAAAAGATAATGGATCAGGATGTTAACTGTTTAGTAAGAAAATTTATGCACTTAAAAGAATGATCACGGTATCATCAAACTTTTATTTAGAACTTGGATGCTACGAGTGGCAGAATTAAGGAATGAGATCCTAAGGAGAATTCACAATCCTAAGAATTCAATTCATTCAAGAAATGCCAAAATATATAAAATTTAAAGAAGAAAATTTATAGCCATTTATAAGAAGGAAATTTCAAAATGGATTAGGAAGTGTTAGTCATGTCAAAGAATTAAGGCAAAGTATCGGAGGCCTAGTGGACAAGGCAGACCAAGGAGTGGTTTTACAAGAAGTGAATCGTAAAGTGTACCAGTGATGTTGTTGGAGAAAAGGGATGAAATTATGAGATTGTGTACTGATTATCGGGAGTTTAATAAAACAAGGATTAATAATAAGTAACCCTTATAAAGAATTGATTACTTACAAGACCTAATTCAAGAAGTGTGTTATATCTCGGGGATTAACTTAAGATCCAACCTGAGAACATATTAGAGATTGCGATTAAATCGAGTTATGAGCATTACAGGCTCTAGTGATATTATATGAAATAACAAGTGTATCAGTTGTCTAAAAGGAATTAAGGAACATGGTGTATAAGGAGTACTTGGATCAGCGAATTATATTTATTGATAACATCCTCAGCTATTCAAAAAATAAGAAATTCTGTATGGAATGCCCAAGGATTTTCCTCCAAAGATTAGAAGGAAATCAACTATACATTGAATTTTCAAGTATGAATTTTTGACCGAGGTTAACAAAAGATTCTGATTAATCCATTAACAACTACCTAAATGAAGCCGTATGGTAGCAGATGCCTTGTGCAGAAAGAAAGGATTGGATGTAATTAAGACCATTGAGGAGTTAATAAAAGAATTGGAAAGAGTGGAATATGAAGTTTAAATACCTAAAGGTGATAATAAGTGAATATATGAGATTAGTTTTCAGCCTTAACTGATGGAAACGAGTAGGAGATGTTTAAATGTTTGAAGACTAAGTTGAAAATGAACACCACCTATCATCCTTAAACGAAGGGTCAAAGTGAGGAAGCGATTTAGGAAATATAAGATATGTTGAGAGGTTGAGTTTTAAGGAAAACTGGGATGACCATTTATCATCAATAGAATGCCACTTTACCAAGACTTATGTGGACGCAAGTGTAGGTCCCCACTTTATTAAGATAAAGTGAGAGAAAGGAAGTTTTCAAATCCTAAGTTAATTCAGCACACCAAGGGCGTAGTGATATTGATTGAAGCAGCTCAGAGTAGACAAAGAAAGAAGGTGGATTTGTATCAAGAGAGAGTATGAATATAGAAATAGGACCAGTAGTATTAGTAAAAGTTTCACCTTGAAAGAGATTGGATAAGTCTGAATAGAGGGGACAAGTTAAGTCCTATATTTAGTGAACCATTCGAGGTATTGATAAATATAGATAAAGTTGTTCATGAGTTGATATTACCGTTATAACCATATATACATATAATGTGTTCTGCATGTCAATGTTAAGGCGATAAATATCTGATTCGAATCAAGTGATTGACTAGGAGCCGATGGGCTCTTGTCCAAGTTTGTTCTGCATATAGTGATCGATCCAAATTCTTAATCGTCAAAGGCGAGTCCTTGGAAATGAATGTATATCTATAGTGAGTACATTTGAACCCTCGAGTAGAAGAGTCTACTTGGGAACTAGAGTCGGATATGCTTGACAAATATCCTCACTTGTTTAGTTAGATCAGATTCTGAGGACAGAATCCTTTGAAGGGGGAAGGATGTAACATCTAGAATATGATGTGTAATTATTTATGTTAATAAATGAGTTATGTGTATAACTTTTATTAGCTATGTGTTGTTTTATTATTATCTATGGGTGATTCATGATGTACCGGGTTGTCCCTGTAATTAATTATGGAATTGTATTGAATTGTTTCCACTTTTAAAAGTAAATTTAATGCAAATTTATTTGCATAAATATTTGGATTATCTCTAAAATCATTTTTATGGTTTTATAATTATAGTAATTATTTTTAGGATTTTTTAATAATTTAGAGATCAATATTTCATTAATTATTTAGGCCTGTATGATTTTTTTAAATTGTATTTATTTGTAAAAGCCGTATTTAATTCTGAAATTCTTCAAAAATCTTGAAACTCATATTTATTTAAGTTTGGAATATTCTGAGAATTTTAAAATTATTTTGATAATTTTTGGGATTAATTTCACCTGCATATTGTTTCGTTTAATTGATAAAAGTGGGTATAGATTGCATTTCAGAAATTATTTTAAAATCTCGAAATTTAAGCTTTTATTAACTTCGAGTTGTACATAATATTTTAAAACTGATTTGGAAATTTTTGGGTTAATTTTTATTCGTAGGTTTGTTCGTTATTTTGCAAAATACGAGTGCAATTTTGGGGTTTATAGTAAAAGGGGACACGTGTCATAATATTATTAAACCACAGAAATGTGGCTTATTTTTGGGGCAGCACATCAGATGATTCATATTTTTTTATAAACATCAATCTCTCTCTAATCTCTCTCTTTCTCTAATCTCTCGTCTCTCTCGATAATCTCTCCTCTCTCTCCCTCTATCTCTCCCTCCCCTCGCTGTTTCCATTTTTCTTCCCTATTTTCTCGCTCTTTTCCCGGCAATTTTTCCCTGTCCTTTCCCGTTTCCATTTCTGGTTGCTTCGTTACCGCCGCCGTCGTCTACTTCCGGTGAGGCTTGGTGGTTGCGATCAGTCTTATGGGATTATATATGTATATGTATGCCACTATACATATATATGTGTGTGGGTACTGTGTGATTGTGTGTGTGTGTTAGAGTGTGTTGTGTGTGTTAGTGTGTGTTGTGTGTGTGCTACGGCGACGGCCGCGTGTAACCGTGCGGCGCCGTGTTGAGCTCTGTCTCCTTCTCCTGTTGTTTGTTGGGTTGGTTCTGTTTGCAGTTGGGCCTGTTAAGTTGGGCCTTGCTGTTGGATTTTGTTGTTGGGCTTTTGTTGAGCCCAGTGTGTGCAGTTGGACTGGATTGTTATAATTTTTAATTTTAATTTCCTCTTTTCTGCAGGAAAATTCATGACTAAAATTCGTGATGTTAAATTATAATTTAAGCGAACAATAATTTTAATCGGTGAAATTTATTCGGGCACCCGTATATTTTCGGGCACCAATAAGTTTTGTCGCCGTGCGCGATGAATTCTTTTACGAGCGCCCGGTGGACAGTGATGATCTAATTCTGAGTCCTAATACATTATAATTTTCAATAAATAATATTTAGTTCATAAAAGCTATTTCGAGAATCGAGTCAGTCGCTAGTTAAGTGTGATAGTCGTACAAGTTAACTCAAATTATGATTGTGAATTGTACAATTGGTTTGGTTTGGATTGTGACTTGAGAATGGAGACGTCGATATTGTGTTCGACGGGTAGTCCGATAAATAAAGGAGATACTGCCCGATTTTGGGGTACATATCCTGTAAAATATCAGAAATACCAGTCGAATGTAAATAGTTATATAGTTATGAATAAATATTTTGTAAAATATAACAGACAATTTGTTTCCTAAAATGATGAGTATATGTATATTTTGAAAACGAATATCGAATCGAGATTTGAGTATATGAATCCTGTATGTTGCGTGTACTATAGTAATGTATATAAGTACGAGTCAGGATTGTTATCGTTTGGGTAGGATTGGTATCGAGGATATGTCAAGCATAACTGGGTGTCTAACATAGAGTATTTCTACCCTGTAGGTTCTAGTCGGGAAACGGAAAGTGGACGTTAGACTAAAGATAACCTAGTGGTCAGTCGACGAGCTCAATAGGGTTTCAACCGGAAAACCTAAGTGTCGAAGTCAAATCCAAGGTGATCTAGTGGTTGGACGTTTCAGAGTCGGCTCAGAGTTGATCAGTAATAGTTGTAAAGCCCTGCAAGGCAAGTACTTCTAAACCTTTCTCAAGATATAGTGCAAACATTTCTAAATTCTCTTGTGACAAATTGTTAAGTATTCAAAATAGTTATGTTTTATATTGCGAGTACTTTAAATCATATAGCCTTAAACCCGGATGACATCATTTGATCTTTGAGCCGTAAGCCTTATTCTTTGTAAACCATCCCTTGTTGATTTCCAGATACTAAACCACACAAATATGATAGTACTCTCCAAATATATAACTACCAAACACCAAACACTGGAACCGAATTGTTTGAACACACAGAAACTTTTATACCCCAACCATTTTGTATAGCATGAAAGAACTGAACCTTGAAAAATCCTTGTTCATCCAATACCTGATTCCCTTACAGGCTGGAGGCCATTGCTTTTACATACTTTGATATACCCTCGTGGTACCCATAAATTGCGCCATGCTCTTATGTAAATATTTTATTACCGTTGATTATGATCTTGTTTTATTGAGTTATATTGTTTATCATATTAAACTGCTTTAGAATTGGATAGTTTTCTTTATGTGGAGCAGATTCGTGGTCAGACCAGATTCGTGGTCAAATTAGGCCAATGTGTGCCTTGGATCTAGTTTATAGAGCAGAGCTATATGCCTTGCTCGGGGTTAGTGCGTGACTAATCAGCAGCCTAACCTTGGTTTTAAAATTTAAAATGAATATCCAATTCTAATGATTGTCTAACAAGAAACTTGATTCCCCTGAATCATCTCACTTGATCATTGTTTAACCTCAGTTATTATTATTATTACTTGCTGAGCTAGTTGCTTAATTTAATGATCGATTTAAGAAGGCAATTCAGAGAACTTTCTAAAGTTAATATATGACTCGTGATGGGATCTATTGATCGGACAAGCGTTGAAGCTGTAAATAGATAAAATGTGGATGGCGACCAATGATTTCATTATTTCCTGTAATCCTATGTATTCTTATGAATCTTGAGTAAAGTATGAACTTCTTTCATGATCAGCTCTATAAGGTGATAAGAAAATTGTTGAATCCCTTTCAAATCATTCCTTCTTTAAAAGATTGCTTTCTGATTGAGACAAGCAGTGTTATGGTGTGACGCTTTGTCGAAATGATAAAGAGTTTGGTGGGACGCCACCTAATCATGTGTTGTATGTCATATAATATGAAAGACTGGCCATCTTGAGTACAAATATGACTGTCTCATTCATATCTAAATCATTGTTCATTCTTTCTTCATTAGTTATGATTTGTTGATTCATGCACCCTTCCGATTGTTTCTTTGTACTCTTATTCCATATAAAAGGTTTCCAATCAGAATCATATAAACAAATTCCTTCTTGTGTAAGGTCTATCCTTCGAATGCTTTACAAAGGAAGTGAAATGAACCCATGTAGCAGATGGAGTTATATGATGAGTATGGATAATTGCAAGCCCAATAAATGATGGACATTTACGTGTAGAGAAGAACCATTATGCCGATAACGGGATTGTTGCGAGGGCATCACATCAGAGGCGGAAATATGTATACACGATATGTTGCAAGTATGAGATTTTGGCGTGAATTGGAGTAGTTAGCGAACCGTATGAAGTAAATTAACTAAAGGAATAAGAAACTAAAACTGCGTATATCGGATAAGGCAAATGATGGATTGGATAACGGAAGCAAATGAAGAAATTCTTAATAATATCCAGATTCTCGATTAATACATTGTGAAGATAAAGCATACCTCAAACAGGTGGGAGATATTTGTCATAAAGATTCAAGATCGAAGAAATGCTAGTTACGAATAAACTTTGAATGTGTTCATAAAGGGATGGTTGGGTTTTCCCACTCAAGTAAGTGAGTTATGGTAAATTTGATGCTTCTAACTGGGTCACCAAAGAAGGTTTAGTATGGAAAGACATAAAGGGAGATGAAAGTATGATGGTTTGACTGCAATAATTTTTAAGATGTCATGCTTTAAAACCAAATGAATTCTTTCGCAAGATTATAATAGTGTTGGTTAAGACCACGTGTTGGTTATCAAAAGTTGAACAAGTTAACTAATAAGAACAAGTGTATGTTCTCAAGAATGGATAAATTGTTAATTAGAGAGCTTGAATTGAAACACAAACTAGAAGAATTCTAGAATAATTTATAATTGTACTCAGTAGTGATATTCTGTTATAATCAGAAAATATGAGAAAAATGTATGGTATAATAAGAATTGTTCGCTATAATCTTAAGTTGAATTAAAATAGGGGTTATATCGGCTGGTATGTGCTGGTGAAATGGTAATTTTAGAAGGTGGAAGTTGATTGGTCTACTTCTGGGTTGATTGTTGGCCGTGTGATTGATTGTTGGTGTCGGCTTGAGTCCGACTGGTAGTAAATAATATAAAGGAGATGCTGCCCAAATTTTTGGAAAATACCCTACTCTTGAAAAATAGAGAGTATACTTCCGTGTGTTAGTGATATTCATGTTCATACTCCAAATAATTGTGATCTCGGATCTTGAAGAAGGTTGTTACAGCCAATCCGACTATATATAATTGGCCTTTGATTTCATTTAGCTAGTCATCACTTAGTGTAATTGATCAATTAAGTGACTTAATTGGTTAGTTTTACCAATTAATGGTCAGATAGATGGAAATCGATTCCAATTAGATTAATTCAAAGTTTGATGTGGCCTCCGAATCTGAAATTAAAGCAATGAGGAATATGGAGAAGGTATGGACACCAGTAGAATTCAGAAGTCGCTGCAAGTGCATGAGGCTTTACTTGGATGAATATGCCTTTGTAATAGACAAAAGAAATAAAAAGTTATTTATATGGACAAGTGAGAAAAATGTTTTCAAGAACTAAAGTTTGAAGATAGAGCAAAGATAAGGAAGGAAGGAAAGGAAGAAGGGAGGTGGAATAAAGAAGAGATTAATAATCACACCAATATGGGTTTTATTAGACAATCAAAGAGATTTTATCATCTGCAATAAAGTTTTATTAAAGAACGTCTTGTTTCTAAATTATTTTGATAATCATACAATAAATGATTTATCAAGTATTTCTGTTTTGGATAAAATGTGAGATATATTTTTAGTTCAGTTTCTGATTGATGTTGATACTTAGGTTGTTGTTAAATATCAAAAGTAGTATTAATATATATGATTGATGTTTACTTCAGAATGCGATGTTGTGAGCATCAAAGTTCGTATTGATATCTAATTTGATATGACATCAAAATGAGTATTAATGTCAAGAGTTCGGTTTTAAATGAGCTATGAGAATAAAGAACAGAAATAGGAAAGGAAGTTGAATCAAAAGGGTGATAAAGAAACTTTATAAGATGCTAGGATATAGGTAAGAGACGGGTAATATGATATACATAATTAAGGTGAAAATTTAGGAAACATTTGCAAATTGAGATAGAGAATGCATCCCAGGAGTACGATCAAGTACCGAGGGCTAAAGGAAAATATCTAGTGACTAGACGTGAAGAGAAAATGGGGGAAAACATAAATAAGTGTTATAAGCCATATCCCACAATATAACCTTTGTTGTCATCTCCAAAAGTAATACTTGGGCCAGCTCTTTCCTTGAACTCAGTGAGTAGGGTAGAATCTCCAGTCATGTGCCTTGAGCAACCACTATCCAGATACCAAATATTCTTTCTATTTCCCTGCACACATCAAAATCAAATCAAGTTGATTTCGGTACCCAAGTTTTCTTGGGTCCTGCCTTGTTAGCTTTCTTCTTTGGTTTCTTAGGTTTGATCTCATTTGACTTGGGAAATTCTGATTCATCCTTAGTCATTTGAGTTGGACCTTTGAAACCAGTCATTAGAACATAATTATCATGCATATTTTGATTAACAGGATAAGGCATGCTATTTGCAAACATGTTATTCCAGTAAGGTAGGCTAAATGGTATTTGAGGCATATTAAATGCAGCATAATAAGGATTAGGTGCAAATGGCATATTAGCAAATTGTGCATTCATATTCTAAGTAGACATAACATTCATAGGCATAGTAGGCATGTCAGTCATGTTGGGAAAAGAAGAGGGTGCAGACATGGAAGTAGGCATAGCAAGTTTGCAATTAACAGATAAGTGATTAACACTACCACACTTAACACAGATTTTTCTTGGTGCATATTTATCAGGTGTGTAGTTGTTATGTTTGTTAATTCCTACTTTCCCATTTCTATTGTTTTTCTTTTTAGCTTCTATTTTAACCTCAATCTTTTCTAATCTGTCATTTAATTGCTTGATAGACAGATGCCCAACATTAACTTTCTTTTCCTTCCTGACTTGACTTGATTCTCCTGGAATAAAGTTCTTAGAAACTGATCCATATTTCTCATTCAACTTAGCTAGCTTAGCTTTGCTAACTGGTTTACTCACAACCGACGGATGTGACTCCTTGTCATTCGACGGATAATCCTTTTGATTATCCAACGGATGATTTTCATCATCCGTCGAGTCCACATCTGTAACGACCGGGAAATTTACGTTGTATTATATCATATTTATAATAAAATATTTGTATTAATATGTCAATTATGTGTGATAATCTGTTAAACCCTAATTGTTATGTGTTATGTGTATGTCGTGTCATTTCTGTATTTTCAAGGTATTTTTCAGATATTTTATTTCACATTCATAGGTTTCATTTCAAACATTTTACGACCTAAACAATGATTTTAAAGCCAGTATTTCAAATAAAATAATGGGCCTTATTTTTCATCAAACGGCTTTTACAATCGCATTATTCTGAACATCTAGATATTTTATAAATTTTCTTGTTTTATGAAAAATGTTTTCCGGGCCCCATTGGGTGTAAAAAACCCCACAAAAATCATATTTTTATTTTTATAAAATTATAGGATTTTATTTATACCATTTCTTTGTATTCTTGCAATATTCACAATTTTTGGGAAATTTGGCATATATATTGTATATATAAAATATTTATAAATTAAATTTTAATACCCAAAAATTATGAAAATCAGGGCCAAATATTTTTATTAAATATATAATTAGCCCCTTAATTTTATTTAGGAGTATTAATTTTACAGCTATAAATACCCAATTATTATTAATTTAATTAATTAAAATCAGAAATTCAGCAATTATTCCCCAAATTTCCAGAATTAGGGTTTGGTGTTCTTGAGATTCAAGCGCGATTTGATCGTGATTCCGACCTCCAAATCAGACATGTGAGTACTCAATCGAAAGCTGTTGATCTCTACTTTTTATTTCTGTCATCAATTTCGTGTTTTGTTGCTTCGATTTTCAATTCGATTTTTAGGGTTCTTGAACTAATTTGGGTATTTGGAAATCGTTGTGTTTTGGTTGATGAAAGTTATATGAATCGATTGCCCAGGTTGTGTAGATGATTATACATATTTTTATTTAATTTTTCTATTCCCGAATTAGTGAATCGTGTTTTTGAGTGTTCGGCCCGTTTTGAATTCGGGTTTTGAGTTCAAGTGATTGTTAGACGATTTTGTAGTTAGAATCGTCTAGAGTGTTAAATTTCCAGTCGATTGGCACCGGTTTTGTGTGATTTGGATTCCGTTTTCGGGTCACCGGAGTTACGTTGAAGCTCGCCGGCGTTCGTGGTGGTTTTCGCCGGAGAAGGAGCTGTGGGATTCGTCGATTGCAGGAGAAGTAGGGGTTGGGTTGCTGCAGATACAGGGAAGCTGTTGGAGCAATTAATCGACCAGAATCGAGTCCAACGAACTCAGATTAGGCTCACCGGAAACCGGTATTATAACCGGATTCTGAGTTGTTCTTGGGTCAACCCAGGTCTGTTCTTCAGGACCCGTTTTCCGGGAAAATACGACCCGGTTTTGATCTAAAAAACCCAATTGCTGATCCAGGATATCTGTTTCTGGATTTCTAATTAATTAATTGTATTTTATTAAAAATAAAAGTTAGTTTTATTAATTTAAAAATCAGTTTTAAATTTTGAAAATCTTGATTAATAATTCCTAAATTATTTTATTAATTTATAAATTCGAATTTAGTTATTTAATTAATTATTTAACTATTTATCTATTTATTTATTATTTAATAATTAAGTAAATAATTAATAATTAACGATTAAATTTATCGAATAATACGAGAAAGGTTTCGATAATTAGAGAATAAGGCAAATAACTCGTAGAAATACGAGTAGTGGATCGTTAAATTGAATTCTGATTCGGATAATAGTTTATTTATTCGACAGTTACCGTATCAGTTGATCGTATCGATTATTTACTTATAAATAATCGATCTAATCGAATAAATAACGATAAGTTGGAAATAATTGTAATAAGTTGTGATTAATCCTAATAATTAGGGATTAATTATTTTAAACTATTAAATAAGTATTTATTAATTATTTATTAGTTATTTATTTATTTAATATTTAAAAAGTGATTAATTATTTCGATAATTGACCACATAATTTTCAATAAATCATAACTTAATCATTTTAACTCCAAAAATTATAAAAAAAATTATTTTTGACTTTTATTCTTCTTAAATAATTATTTAAAAATTATTTTAGGATTTAAAAATTTGCAATAATTATTTATATTGAATAATAAACTGAATTATCAGTGTTTAATTGATAATAATTTAACCGTTAGTCCGAATTGAGTGAAACGAAAGCCATTTTACTCAGAAAAATGAATTCGTTTCATTAAAAATAATATGAAGACCTAATTTCTTCTAGAAATTAGTTGGCTTTATTAATTACTTGATTATAAGTTAAAATATGTGCCGAGACGAATCCGAAAAATTTCGGAAAAATGGGAAATGAAGCGGAAGGTGATTAGCGGAGCAATCAACGAATTGATTTTTAATTCTAAAAATATTTTAACTATAAAAATGATTATGTGCTTATGTGCTTATATGTATTATGTGGTTGATCGAGTCTTACTTGCTTATATGTAATATAAGAGTTAGTCATAAGTGCATGGATAGATAATAGGAACGAAATGAAGTCGATTCAAGATGCAAATTGAAGTACAAAATGACTTAACCAGTCTATTTTGCTAACAGAAGCTAAGCCAGCAAGGCAGATCGAGTAGGTGATAGACGAAAGTGATTTAATTGTAGTAAGTCATGCAGAAGGCAAGTTTCTCCCCTATTCTATTTTTCAGAATAGTGATATTCTCTTTAGATTCTTATTACAATTGCACTCTTTTAATTCTCTTATTCATATTTCATTTCGATTCTTGATTTATTCTTTTCATTTGAGTTCATTATTGATATTCCAATTGTTACTCACAATTATTGATATATTCTGGTGATTAGAATATATCAAGGCATACCGATTGTTCCGGTTACTATTCCAGGGACTGGATAATACTACTTTGGGGATGATAGGGATAAATAAATTATGATTGTATAATTAAATACTGCATTAATTGTACAAGCTGTGGACTGCTAGGCCCAATAAAAAGATATATGATACTCAGACCAGAAAGGTTAAGCCTGATGGACCAGATCAGGCCTGATGGAATAAAAAAGGCCCAAAAGCCCTGATTATTAATTAATTTCATAATTAATTAATAAGGGAAAAATCAGATGTTGAGAAGAGTCCCGATAAGGATATAAATCCTTAGAGATTAGCCTCAAGGGGACCTAAAAGGATAAAGAATTAGTTTCCTACTATCTAGGACTCCAAAGTCCATTCTAATTATGAGAGTTGCCCACCAAGTCTCCTATACCAAGTCCAATTCAGGGACTCCCAACATTTATATAAGGGGCCTCACCCCACAAATCAGAACTACATTTTTTGGCTTGATTCTCTAATTCACAGAGATACGTAGGCATCTCGTAAAGGCAGATCGAGCCACGAAACACGAGAGCAGCCATTAAAGGCCTTGAGCTCCCGAATCTTAGTAATAAATACAGCAAATAATAACCTTAGTTTTTTATCCATAACATTTGGCGCCGTCTGTGGGAAACGCAACAACAACCATGGCGAGAACACGGAGAACAATTGGAGCTCTAGAGGAAGGAACACCATCAGAGACAACCCAGGTGATTTCATCAACCGTGGAGGTTCCTCCCCATTCAACTTATGCATCTACTCAGGGGGAAGCCCAGACAGGGGCAACTCAACCTCAGCCACAAGGGACAACTCCCCCGACTATTCAAGGTACGAATCCTCAAGTTCAACAAGTACATATACCTGTGAATTCTCGACCCGTCGGGTACGAATATTCAACTATTGTTACTACTAACCCCCCTTATGGGATGCCCCTTCACCCTGAGGTTGGAGGAAGCGGATATGCTGGGCGAAGCGAAGCACGAGGGCAGTCGCCCCCTATATACGAGGTTTGGGTCCTATCCCTAAGGATCGGGAATTTTCTGATCCTTACACTGAGAGAGACTCCGAATCTTCGGATGATGAAGTGGCCCCGAGAAGGAGGCGTCCTGGAAAAGAGCCAATGGCCGATGGAAGGCAACGCCCCCAAAGCACCCCAGGGGTGAATCCCCAAGAAGTGCAGGAAAGGATCAGGGCTCATGAGGCTGAAATCCAAAGGCTGAGGCGTGATTTGGAGGCTCACCAGGCCACCAGATCCCAGATACCCCCTAGGGGAGAAATCCTCCTCCTGTCATAGACCTGGATGGTCCGGTAAGAAGAAGGGCTGCTGTCCCAAGAACTGATCCAAGCAATCTCCTTCCCCTTGGAGATCCTGATGATCCAACTCCACCCTTCACAGAAGAGATAATGAATGCCCATATCTCAAGGAAATTAAAGATGCCCACTATCAAAGCCTATGATGGCACGGGAGACCCCGCTAATCATGTTAGGACATTCTCTAATGCATTGCTGCTGCAACCCGTGAATGATGCTATAAAGTGTCGGGCCTTCCCTCAAACCCTGTCGGGTATGGCTCAAAGATGGTACAGTCGCCTGCCCCCAAATTCTATTGGATCGTTCAGAGAATTAAGTCAGGCTTTTATTAAGCAATTCATTAGTGGAAGAGTCCATGAGAAAAGTTCAGCATCTCTTATGAGTCTTGTGCAGGGAGCTAAGGAATCCTTGAGAGATTACTTGAATCGTTTTACAAAGGAGGCTTTAAAAGTCCCAGACCTTGATGATAAGGTAGCCATGATAGCACTGCAACAAGGAACCAGGGATGAGTTTTTCAAGATGTCCTTGGCCAAACGTTCCCCTGAAAACATGTTGCAACTCCAAGAGAGGGCAGGGAAGTATATCAAGGTTGAAGAAAGCATGAGGAAGACCGTAGTAAGTAATGAGCCCACTGGAGGCAAGAAGCAAAAAACTGATCTGGAGTATATCGCTAAGGACAAATATCCTAGAACTGAACAAAACCCTGATTCAACCCCCAAGAAGGGAGGACCTGGGCAAAAGTTCACTGAATACGCTAAGCTGAGTGCTCCTAGAAGTCAGATTTTGATGGAGATTGAGAAAGATAGAGATATTCGCTGGCCTAAGCCCTTGAAGGCTGATCCCGCCAAGCTAGATAAGAGCAAGTATTGCAGATTTCACAAGGATGTTGGCCATGACACCGATGAGTGTAGGCAATTGAAAGATGAAATTGAGTTTTTAATTCGAAAAGAAAGGTTGAACAAGTATACTGGAGATGGAGGGGACAGAAACAATAATGGAAGGAAGAACTTTGAAGATCGTAGGAGGGACCAAGACGATCAGGGGCGGAATCCCCAACCTAGAGGGCCGGTTATAAATGCAATTTTTGGAGGACCACGACGCCCTCGAGGACCTGTGATAAACACGATCTTTGGAGGTCCAACTGCCGCTGGATTGTCCAAAAATTCCAGAAAGGCATACACCAGGGAGGTTATGCATATTGTTGGCGAAGCCCCGAAGAGGGCCAGGACAGAAGTAACATTGGCTTTTGATGATTCTGACCTAGAGGGCGTGAAGTTTCCCCATGACGACCCGCTCGTCATAACACCTATAATAGGAAATAGCCCGGTTAAGAGGGTCCTTGTGGATAATGGTGCTTCTGTGGATATCTTGCTCCACGGCACCTTTCTAAGGATGGGGTATAACGACTCCCAGTTGACACCAACCGACATGCCGATATATGGATTTGCTGGAGTAGAATGTCCTGTGGAAGGGATAATCAAATTGCCAACCACCATAGGTACGGAGCCAAGGCAAGCAACGCAGATGCTGGATTTCGTGGTGGTGAAGGCTAGTTCAACTTATAATGCTATCATGGGGAGAACAGGGATACATGCCTTCAAGGCAGTCCCCTCTTCATACCATTCAGTCATGAAGTTTCCCACCCGAAACGGGATTGGAGAAGAGAGAGGAGATCAAAAAATGGCTAGAAGCTGTTATGTGGCCTCTTTAAGGGCAGATGGAGTCGGGGGGCAGGTTCTTCCTATTGAAGATATGGATGTTCGAGAAAATGATGAGAATAGAGGAAGGCCAGCAGAAGAATTGGTTTCGGTTCCTTTAGACCCCGAGAATCCTGAGAGGACGACTTTCATTGGAGCCACATTAGAGGAGCCCCTTAGAGGGAAGTTAGTGAAATTTTTGCAAGAAAATAGTGATGTGTTTGCATGGTCAGCAGCTGATATGCCAGGCATAGACCCGGAGTTAATTACTCACAAGCTAAACGTGGATCCAAGCCGGAAGACAGTGAAACAAAAGAAAAGAAATTTTGCCCCGAAAAGACAAGAGGCTATAAAACAGGAAGTAGAAAAGCTTTTAGAGGCTGGTTTCATTGAGGAGATTCAATTTCCGGAGTGGTTAGCAAACCCTGTAATGGTGAAGAAGGCTAATGGAAAGTGGAGGATGTGTATAGACTTCACTGATCTGAATGATGCATGCCCCAAAGACTGTTTTCCGCTGCCTAGAATTGATACTTTGATTGATGCCACTGCTGGACATGAGATGCTGAGTTTCATGGATGGATTTAGCGGATACAACCAGATCAAAATGCATAAGGATGACATTCCAAAGGTATCATTTATCACTGACTTTGGTGTTTATTGTTATCTTGTTATGGCGTTTGGTCTCAAGAATGCAGGAGCCACCTATCAAAGGTTGGTGAATAGAATTTTTAAGGATCTTATTGGTAAGACTATGGAAGTCTATGTTGATGACATGTTAGTCAAGAGTCTAATAAATACTGATCATATAGCCCATTTAAGGGAAGCTTTTGAGGTCCTGAGGTACCACAAGATGATGTTGAATCCTACGAAGTGTGCTTTCGGAGTAGGATCTGGAAAATTCTTGGGACTGATGGTCTCAAAGAGGGGAATTGAGGCTAACCCGGATAAAATAAAGGCGATCCTGGACATGGAACCACCAAAAACTGTTAAAGATGTTCAGAAGCTTACAGGAAGGGTTGCTGCGCTAGGACGATTCATCTCCAAGTCGGGGGACAAGTGTTTGTCATTCTTCAAGTCGCTAAAGAGCATCAAAGACTTTGTATGGAGTGAGGAAAACCAGAAGGCATTTGAAGAGTTAAAGAAGTATATGGCCCAGGCCCCATTGTTGGCCAAGCCAGTTCTGAGTGAAATTTTATTCTTGTACTTGGCTACTTCAGAGAGCGCCTTGAGTGCGGTGTTGGTTAAGGAGGAACTGAAAGTCCAGAAACCCGTATACTATGTCAGCAAAATTTTGCATGGTGCTGAGTTAAATTATTCAACTATTGAGAAATTCGCTTTAGCCTTGGTAATGGCTTCAAGAAAGCTGCGTCCTTATTTTCAAGCTCACCAGATTGAAGTGCTAACAAATCAGCCACTGAGAAATATCATTCACAGTCCCAAGGCAAGTGGGAGACTGATTAAGTGGGCAATAGAGTTGGGAGAGTTCGATCTCAAGTATAAGCCACGTACGGCCATAAAAGCCCAGGCACTAGCTGACTTCGTGGTGGAATGTACCATACCCAACCAAGAAGTCGGGGGGCAGGAAGATACCATACCTCAAGACAAGGGAGTCGACAATGGGGACAAGGAGAAAGAATATTGGGTTCTCTATTTTGATGGAGCATCAAAAACAAATTCCAATGGAGCAGGGTTGGTTTTGCAAAGCCCTGATGGATTCTTAATTGAGTATGCTATGAAGCTAGACTTCCCAACCACAAACAATGAGGCAGAGTATGAAGCCCTGATTGCTGGCCTTGGTCTAGCTGGGACACTTAGAGTCAAAAACTTAAAGGTCCGTGGAGACTCAAAGCTGATCATATCCCAGGTAAAGGGAGAATTTGAGGCAAGGGATGATACGATGGCTAAGTATGTTCGCCTAGTAAGGGATGTGATGACCCAATTTAATGAATTCCATGTTGAACACATTCCAAGGGAAGAAAATGCTAAAGCAGATGCGCTATCAAAGTTTGCTTCATCTGAGATTGAAGAAAGTTCAGGAAGTGTGTACTTCCGTGTTTTGAAGACACGAAGCATAGATATTAAGCTTGTGGCTCCCATAGGCTTGGGGACGTCATGGATTGATCCCATCAAGGCTCACATTCAGACCGGTTGGTTGCCCAGCGATGCAACTGAGGCACAGAAGTTAACTATTCGAGCACTAAGGTACTCTTTGATAGATGGAATTCTGTATAAGAGATCTTTCGTGGTTCCTTACTTGAGGTGTCTCAGGCCCGACGAGGCACGCTTGGCTCTTGAGGAAGTGCATGAAGGTATTTGTGGGCAACACTTGAGGGGCAGGGCCTTGGCTCATAAGATAACCCGTTTAGGCTTCTATTGGCCAGAAATGATGACTGATGCCAAAGAATATGTAAAGAAGTGTGATCGCTGTCAGAAGCATGCACCAGTTGTTAGACAACCCCCCGAGATGCTGACCTCTATCAACTCGCCTATTCCCTTTGCTATGTGGGGGATGGATATTCTAGGACCTTTTCCTATGGCCACGGCACAAACGGAAATTTCTGATTGTAGCCATTGATTATTTCACCAAGTGGATCGAAGCCAAACCCTTGGCCAAAATCACAACTAAGCAGGTTGCACAATTCCTGTGGGAAAACATTATGTGCCGATATGGAATTCCCCGTATCCTCGTCACTGACAATGGAACACAATTCAACAATGAGGAATTCAAGAAGTATTGTGAAGAAAATGAAATTGAGTTACGATTCACCTCTGTGGCTCACCCGCAAGCCAATGGGCAAGCAGAGGTAGCAAATCGGATAATCCTGGATGGACTAAAGAAGAGGATCGAGAAGTCAAGAAATAATTGGGTGGATGAGATACTTCCCATATTATGGGCCTATAGGACTACCTGTAGAGTCACGACAGGAGCAACTCCTTTCATGTTGGCATATGGGGCAGAAGCAGTAGTTCCCGTGGAGATATCACATTCCTCTCCAAGGATTCAGGCTTTCAATGCTGTAGAAAATGAGGAAGGGCAGAGGTTAGCCCTGGATCTAATTGATGAAGTGCGGGATGAGGCACATGCAAAAATAGTAGAATATCAGAAAAAGGCTTCATTCTATTACAACCTAAGGGTTAAAGAGAGATTTTTCAAACAAGGAGATCTAGTCTTGAGAAAAATAGAGGCTTCTGGTGTCGGACAGAAAGGAAAGCTTGCCCCGAATTGGGAAGGGCCGTACAGAGTCAAGAGCGTTCAGGGTAGATGAACCTACAAGCTGGAAACTATGGAAGGTTTTGAAGTCCCGAGGACCTGGCACGCACAAAACCTGAAGGTTTACTACGTGTAAGATAGGTGAAATACGATTCTCACTTATCATTGTGACAAGTAGGTTTAAAAGCACCTTGAAGCTTTGCTTGCGTAGGATTTTTATATTCCAGTAGAATTTACATTGTCTAGTTATTGTTGATTAGGGTCGAACCCATGCTGTGTAAGGTTTTGGAAAACCAGACTTCATATTAAAGAGTTTGAAATTATTTTTATCTAAGGATGTTTAAAGTTCAAATGCGTATTAAGATTGTAAAGTTAAAACAGAAAGAGGCAAGAAAAGCAACATATGAAATATAACCCCGAAGGGTAACAAGTTTAGATACGAATAAAGTTCAAAAAGAAGATATACAAAAAGTTAGGCCTTGGAAGGCTGAGATTCCTCAGAACCACTATCTGAAGTCTCTTCGGAAGTCTCAGTCGTTCCTTCGGACGTCTCGGTTGTCCCCTCCGAAGTCCCTGTAGAAGTTCCCTCTGCAGGAGATGCTGGCTGTTGAGGCGCTGCTTTTGGAGGCTCTTCCACCTTGGCCTTCTTAGCGACAGGCTCCAACTCCTCTTCGGAAGAATCTTCCTCCTCTCCGTCCTTGATCATAACAGCAAGCTTCTCAGTAACCCCTACAAGCTCTGGAACCCGCACAGGGCAAGGAAAAGGGGACTGCTCAAGGACCTCTGGAAACTCATCCTGGATGGCCTCCACAGCAGCATCCCAGCCCTCTTTATAGCTAACTGGGTGAAGAAGGGCATCATGCTCCACCATCAAGTCCTTGAATTCTTGGGTGTCCATCCAGCCATCAAAGGCTTTGTCCTTCTGCGCCTTCAGAATGACATTTTCGGCCCGGGCCGTCTCCAGGTCAGAAGTGGAAGAGGCCAGTTGAGCTTCAAGGGCCTCTATTTTTTGGTTGGCCTCCTCCAACTTCTTGTTGGCATCTTCCAGGCCAACCTTCCAAGCCTTAGCTTGGTGAATTGCCCCTTGGAAATGGGCGTTAGCCTGCAAGAGAAACAACAAAAGTTTAGAAAAGAAACATGGAAAGATAAGTACGAAGGGCATAAGTAAAGGACGTACCGTCGCCAGAGCCTGGGCTCCAAATAGCTCATTCCCCTCTAAGTCCTGTTGAAGGACAAAATCTTGATAATCCACCGGGGAGATGGAATGCTTAGACCATTCCTTGGACAGCGCCGTGCTGCCCACAATTGAGTCCTTGCCCCGGATCCCCCAAGCAGGTTGAAAATAGGCCCCTGGCCTCTGCTTGGTGCACAGAACTTGGTTGGGGCCTTCCTCATCTGGCTCCGTTGCCTGAAGAAGGAACTCGGGGAAGCGGTCACCCAGTCGAGGGTCTTTAAAGATCTTCCCGGCCCTCTTCATCCTGGTTGTCTCCAGGTCCTTCGGCTTGGTAGCCTCCTCAATCTTCTCAGCCACTGCAACAAATAAAGTCAGTTGAAAACCAATGAAATAAAAGTGCAGGAAATAAAGGAGGTAAGAAAGGGAACTTACTTTTCTTATGAACGGGCGAAAGGCCGCGTTTTACCAGGACGGTCTCCCGGATAAGGTCCCAAGAATGGGAAGTGCCGTTGTCTTGCGTAAGGAGGTTGAAACCTCTAGCCTCCTCCTCAGACAAAGTTATGTCATTTGGGCTCCCGTCCACGGCCAGCCCAAAGGATGATCGAAACAGGGAGCCCCAATCTCCACCTTCCCAAATAACAAACAAAAAATCTTTCTTCCACCCCAAGTTGTTGTCAGGGATGGACTTCCCATTCACGATATGGGGGATAGTGGGGCACTGGTTGATAGAAACCCAACCCAGACTTTTATCAGGGCTGTTTTTGAACTGAAAAATCTTCCTGAAGACAGCAACAGATGTGAGGATGTTGTGCTTGGCGCATTGCGACAGATAGCACAGAATCAACCTCCAGGAATTAGGGGGAAGTTGGCAAGGGCTGATGCCCACATCAGCCAGTAGCAAAGGAATAAATGGATGAAAAGGGAGTCTAATACCTGCCCTTAGAGTATCCCTATAGACGCATAGCGCGTCCTTCTTCCACTGACAGGCCCTGTCGGCCGGACCTGCAAGAACCAGATTAAAAGGTTCCTTGATTCTGAAGCAGCTGATCAACTTTTCCAGCTCCTTGGGATCCCGTAAGGCGCTGATATGATCGTGTGCGTCCAGATGCACATCAGACGGGTACTCGTCCCCTCGAGTGTTGATCATGTCGATTAAGGAAGTATACCTCGATCGAATAAGAAAATCGTTGGACTTTCTAGCCACGTTCATCTTGGCCAAGCGAGTCATTCTTTTGTCAGCCATCTGAAAAAAGTAAGGGGCATGTAAATAGGCTATCTTAAAATGGCACGTAATGGAAAAATAGACGCGAAAAGTAAATGGAGGAATCTTACCTGAAGAAGCGCTCCTGAAAAAGGCTTTGAGCTCCGACTTGCTGTTTTTGCTCTGAGAATCTTAGCAGGAAGAGAAAGAAGAAAACTAAGAAATGAGAAAGTGAGGAGTAATAGCCTTTCCTCATTCCTTTATATAAGAGGAAAAGGAAGCTGAAGGGACGAAAAGCCTATTGAGAACAAAGGCCCATAAGAAAAGGCCCAGAAAAAGGAATATTCCAGAATATTCCTAGGAATTCTAGAGCATTCTAAACAGGGTGTATTAAGCCCAGTAATATTTGAAAAGCCCAATAAAGAGGCCCAGTAATATTTGAAAAGCCCAATAGAGAGGCCCAGTAATATTTGAAAAGCCCAATAGAAAAAGCCAGGCCCAAATCCAATTAGGATTTGGAAAATTCAATTTTAGCCCTAAAAAATGTAAGGACCAATGGATAAGGCTAGAAAAAGACCAGAATCCAGGTCGAGATCCAGGTCGTGAATCCTGCCCGAAATCTTTCGAGCAGACTCCCGAAAATAATGGGTAATAAAGACCAGAATTCAGGTCGAAATCCAGGTCGTGAACCCTACTCGAAAACTTTCGAGCTGGCACCTGAAAATAACGGGCAAAAAAGACCAGGATTCAGGTCAAAATCCAGGTCGTGATCCCTGCCCGAAATTTTTCGACTAGGCTCACGAAAACAACGGAAAAAATAGGATTAAATTGAAGTCAAAATTTCGACCTGGAATGAGGTTGAATTAGCCAAGCATCTTTCAGGAATAAAGATTAAAAACCCAGGTCAAATTTCGACTAGGATCCTGGTCGAAATCCAGGTCGTGGATCCTAGTCGAAATCCTTCGACCAGGAATCAAGAAAACCAAAGAATTTTCGACCAGGATTCAGGTCGAAATTTCGACTAGGATCCTGGTCGAAATCCTAGTCGATGGGCTCAAGATCAGAAGCTAAAAGTGGGGAATTGACGACCTAGATCCAGGTCAAAATTTCGACTAGGATCCTGGTCGAAATCCAGGTCGTGAATCCTAGTCGAAATCCTTCGACCAGGATGACAAGGCTGACCCCTATTTTCGACTAGGATCCAGGTCAAAATTTCGACTAGGATCCTGGTCGAAAAAGGGCTGGAAATCTGAAAAATCCAGAAAATTAGGGAAAATCCCAGAAAATTAGGGAAAAATCCCAGAAAATTAGGGAAAATCCCAGAAAATTAGGGAAAAATCCAGAAAATTAGGGAAAAATCACATAAAATTAGGGAAAATTCCAGAAAATTAGGGAAAAATCCCGGAAATAAGGGAAAAAATTCCTGGAAATTAAGATAATTCCTGAATAAAAGGAAAATTCATTGTAAATGTGTAGGTCGCTCCACACTTTACGAAACCCTGTAAGGGAACGAATAGACTTAACTTCTGCGAAACCTAATCAATGTTTCCCAAAAGTTGGGGGGAAAATGATAGGGATAAATAAATTATGATTGTATAATTAAATACTGCATTAATTGTACAAGTTGTGGATTGCTAGGCCCAATAAAAAGATATATGATACTCAGACCAGAAAGGTTAAGCCTGATGGACCAGATCAGGCCTGATGGAATAAAAAAGGCCCAAAAGCCCTGATTATTAATTAATTTCGTAATTAATTAATAAGGGAAAAATCAGATTTTGAGAAGAGTCCCGATAAGGATATAAATCCTTAGAGATTAGCCTCAAGGGGACCTAAAAGGATAAGGAATCAGTTTCCTACTATCTAGGACTCCAAAGTCCATTCTAATTATGAGACTTGCCCACCAAGTCTCCTATACCAAGTCCAATTCAAGGACTCCCAACATCTATATAAGGGGCCTCACCCCACAAATCAGAACTACGTTTTTTGGCTTGATTCTCTAATTCACAGAGATACGTAGGCATCTCGTAAAGGCAGATCGAGCCACGAAACACGAGAGCAGCCATTAAAGGCCTTGAGCTCCCGAATCTTAGTAATAAATACAACAAATAATAACCTTAGTTTTTTATCCATAACAGGGGATTAAGTTTACTTAATCCTAAGGACCGGGACATAATCGGATCCTTGAGATGGGCCGTAGTGCCTGGGTGCCCGACGGGATCTTTATAGTGAGATATGGATATGCACTGTATCATGGCTGATCAGCAGGGTATAGCTGCAAACTTGAGTCCAGTTTAGTTCATTTGAATTTGCCAGTAATGGCCTTCTTTCTATTCTTGTGAGGTTATATCTTTGCAGATATACTTGGGTTACAGATTCACTTATATTGCTTTAACACTATTATATTTTGTAGACTTGTTGAGCAATTTTTGGTTCACCCCTTTTGTTGTTATTCACCTTATTGTTTTCAGTTAAGAAGGAATATGAAACCCATCAAGACACGAGTAGTAAAGAAGCGGGTCAAACCTCGGGATCCTCTCATACCCAAGGTGTTGATCCCAATCCAGGAAGAAAGCTTTGACTTGCCCGAGCAGGTGGAGTATTGATAGATAGTGTGTGTTTGAATAAAAGATGAACTTAGTTTAAAATAAATTAGACAATGGTTTGTAATAAAGAGAGTTTATGAGATTTTAAATGTTGGTTTACAATAAAAGTAGTTAGTGGTTCTTGTTTTCATACTTCAACCTAAAAAGGTCCTGGTTAGTATTAAAGGTCCTGGTTCTTGTAATCCTGTGAATTTCTCAATGAGACTGTCATTGGCTTCCACTCCTTTGGAAGAGATCTAAGGAACTTGAGATTAGAGTCTTTTGTTTGATAGACTCTTCCATGCAACTTCAGAGCATTTAGTAGCTTTTGAAATCTACTAAATATATCAGTGAGAGACTCAGTATCTTCACAGTGGAAATGCTCATATTGCTGAATCTGTAGCTGCATCTTGTTTTCCCTTACTTGCTCCGTACCATCATAAATAATTTGTATTGTGTCCCAAACCTCTTTGGCTGTTTTACAGTTAATGATGTTGTCAAACATATCACCATCAACACCATTGAACAAAATGTTCATGGCCTTCTTATCCTTTCTGACTTGCTCAATATCAGGATCTGAATATTCATGCCTAGGTTTTGGAACAGATGGTTTATTGCCAGTTGCAACTCTCATTGGAACATGAGGACCTCTCTCTATGCAGTCCACATAGGCCTCATCTTGAGAGAGAAGACGTAGGTGCATCTTCACCTTCCAGTGGTGATAGTTGTCTTTGTCCAGAAATGGGATCTTCACTTCAACATCCTTTTTGTTCATCTTGTTGTTTGTTGTGATCTTTATACTCTTTGTTCTTCAAGAGCTTACTCTTATACAAATTGTTATTCCCTAACAATACAACAAGAATTACAGAAGGGGGGTTGAATATAATTTTGACTACTTTTCAAGATTTTAAAAATGTTCTAACTTAATACATATAACAGTGTTTAATTTGCAGAAGTGCGGAATTGAAAGATAGTTGAAATCAAAATATTAACTAATAAAACACAAGAATTTAAAACTTTCTCGTGGATTTGAATGTATCCACCAGATATATATATATATATATATATATATATCAAATTGAGAACTCTGTGAAGCTTTGAATAGCTCACAGCTGCTTACAAGTTTGAACAACTAAACTTCAGAGAAATACTTACAGAATATAGCTTGATATGTTTCTCTGGAAAAACGTATTTTCTTAGTTAATTTTTCTACTTGCTACACTTGATTTATATATATCACCAAGTTTACATGACAATAAGATAAGATAATAAAACAAAACATATCCAGTCTAACTCCATGCTACTTCATTACTCTATTCCAGCATCTTTGAATGTCTTCACAATTGCATGGAAATGGTAATGCTTCTTTGTTCTCGAAATCCTGCTTAACAGGCTGCCACATTCCTTTTACAAACACCCAACGCATGTGACTGTGTTGTCACTGTCAACAACTATTTGAATTTGATCATCCGTCGGGACTATGTTTGTCATCCGTCGGGAGCTTTGTTGATCATCCGTCGGGAGTCTTGTAGATTATGCGTTGGGAGTCTATCTGCCACTTGACTCTATTTCACTTATATAAAATTACAAGACATCTCATATTTATAATTAATCAACCTATTCTCCATATCAATCTAGTAGTCAACATGACTTAGAAAACCCTACGAAATCTACTTGACTAATGCTTGTTGTTTGCAGAAATGTGCTACAGTACTTATTTGTTACATAAGCTACTCACTCGATGGATGTCAATTTGTCATCCGTCGGGACTATATTAGATCATCCGTCGAGTAATAAAAAATTCACTAAGTTAAGTCTACTCAGGTGTTTTGTTTATCTGATTATCAAGTTCACAACATATTCCTTACATGAATTAAGGCGACCGTTTCCTTCATTTGTTGAACCAATTCCGGACCAATAACTTTTCATTCTCCTACCTCATTCCAATTTGTCGGAGATCTGCATTTTCTTCCGTATAAAGCTTCATATAGAGGCATTCCGATACTGGAGTGGTAACTGCTGTTGTATGAGAATTCCACAAGTGGTAGGTGATCATCCCAACTTCCTGCAAATCAATTGCACAACTATGCAACATGTCTTCGATTATTTGAATAGTTCGCTCACTTTGACCGTCAGTTTGTGGATGATATGGTGTGCTCATATTTAGCTTTGTGCCCAAACTTTCATGAAACTGTCTCTAGAATCCTGAGCTGAATCGCGGATCTCGATCTGAAACTATCGATACCGGTACGCTGGGTCATAACACAATTTCATGCACGTACATATGCACCAACCTATCCAATGAAGTCTTCTCGTTGATTGGTAAGAAATGTTCCTATTTTGAAGCGATCAACTATAACCCATATGGTGTCATGTCCGGATTTTATTCGAAGCAGTCCCACTATGAAATCCATGGAGATATTTTCCCATTTCCACTCAGGAATCTTCAATGGCTGAATTAATCCACTTGGTCTTTAATGTTCCACTTTTACTCTTTGACAGGTGTAGCACTTAGAGACCCATTCTGCAATCTATATCTTCATGTTTGGCCACCAAAATTTCTTTTTCAAATCCTGGTACATCTTGGTGCTCCCCGGGTGAATCGAAAATTTTGAGTTGTGTGATTCCTGTAGTATCTCGTTCTTCAATTCAATCACTTGAGGAATCCAAATCCTTGGTGAAAATATTAATATTCCTTGCTCATCCTTTTTCGTACATGCTTCTTCTCCCGTCAGTTTATTATTCTCTTGACTGATCACTTCTTCTTGACATTTTTTTATCCTCTGTAGTAGTTCTTCCTGAAAAGTCATGGCATAAAAAATCTCTTTCGATGTCCCGCAAACACAGAGTTCCAACTCAAATATTTCAATCTCCTCAGATAATTCCCTTGGAATCATATTCAACCTTTCCTTCCTACTCAAGCCATCGGATACTACATTAGCCTTTCATGGATGATAATGTATCGAACAATCGTAGTCCTTAATTAACTCCAACCATCTCTATTATCTCATATTGAGTTCCTTCTGGGTGAAAATATACTTCAAGCTTTTATGATCTGTATAGATTTCACACTTTTCTCCGTACAAGTAATGTCTCCATATCTTGAGTGCGAACATTATAGCTTCCAATTCCAGATCATGGGTTGGATATCTCAATTCATGAGGCTTTAGCTGTCTTGAGGCATATGCAATCACCTTATTGTGTTGCATTAGCACGCATCCTAAGCCCTTATGTGAGGCGTCACTATATGTAACACTTCCAAATCCGGGGTCGGGGATCCAGGTTGTCACGAGTTCCATTTCCCTTAATAACACTTAATCTTAATAAACAATTAACTACTGCGTACTGTGACCCCACAATACACACACACACACCACAAGTTATAGTCCTAGAGATGAATACCTAAAATAACACAAGTCATTTTATTCCACAATTATAAGTCATTACACCTCAAAAGGGGTTTCTGAATAAATTAACATATTCTTTGCCATTATTACAATTCATAAATATACATAAGTCTGGTACATCAAAAGTTTAAAGCCTAGCCTATTGGTAGTTCCTACCTCAGCAGGAAACTGCGGAACATTTCTTATCCGCTAGCGAATTGGGAGCTTGGTCTTGTTTATCTTGTCTAGCTGTTGTTGTGTGATGAAAGAATAAAGCAAGGATGAGCAACAAGCCCACCGAAATAACATGTATGATAATTAACAATATATGAGCATTTTCATAGTACTCATGAAAGTCTTGGTCAAGTAGAAATGAGCCAAGTTTGGTATTTTAACGCGACGAAGTCACAAAATATTGAGTATATATATATAATTTTTCAAAATCTTTGAAATCCTCTGCCATGCATAATATACACAGAGTTCCAATTTATAGCTGTATAAAAATATCGTTGCAAGGTGATCTCATATATTTAACCCTGTCTCAACGTTTTTCTGAAAATCTTTGTCATGCATAAAATAATCATTACTAGATATAAATTGAAAGGATGAAGTTACATGTAATATTCCATATTTTTTTAAATATTATTATTGTTATTATTTGGAATTGTTTATGTGATTTTATGTGAATTTTAAGGAATTATCTGGTAATTGGAGTTGATGTTTTGGATGTTTATATATGATATTAATTGAGTATTTTAATTATTATATGTTCAGAATAAAATATAGATAATTTTGATATTTTTCTGGTAATTTTGGACTGTTATATGGTTTTATAATAAGTTATGTAATTATTAATTATTTTCTGAGTAATTATAAAATTACATGATAAAGCTGGGAATCGTCCAACTTCAACCGTTTTTGCGTTTTTATAACCCGAAACTCTTCCGAAAACTCCTTCCTAACCTAATCTGGTAATTGCGAACATTTTCCGTATTTTAACTTTTTCGATCCGGATTACGGTTTGACCCGTGCGCGTCCCGACACAAAATTTTCGATACGATAACCATTTCGATAGATCAACAAAACCCGTATTCTCGAGAGACGGGATATTTTAATATTATTTTCGTATATGGTGTTTTATAAAAAGCTCTGTTTTGATAATTATCCAAATCTGGTATTAAATTGTATCGTTTTTATAGTTACTTAGCGGCTAAGTAATCTATTTCCGGATCGTTTGGAGTTACTTAGCGGCTAATCAACTAATTTATCGATCCAAAACGATCCAACATGATCCAATATTCCATAAATATATATAGCCTTTTTCTTATTTCTTTTTATTTGTTAAATCATAATCAGTCAGTATCAATATAGCATTTACAGAGAAAATCATATTTTTCCTTACGTTATTGAAAATCAAACGCACGAACGGAGGCGTTATCGAACTCCGATTCGGGCGTGCAATATATCAAATTGAAACTCTTAAAAAATACTTTCTGATTCAATCAACCATTTCAGTGTAGAAATCAAGGTGATTTTCTTATTTAATTATTTTAATTCGAATTATTTAGTGAATAAAGTATGAATTTTTGTAAACGTGATTATCTGATTATTTTGATGATTTCATGTTGTAGAACATATTTTTCTTGTCAATTTCATATATTATACTTCAAAAATAGAGTTCAATAACATATAGTAATTAAGGTTTGATTTTCTGAAATTCTCAAAAATGTTGTTCTTGGTGTTCTTGAAGAATTCGGAAAATCAAAGTCAAATTTGAAGGTGATATTGAATACCAAATCGCAAGTATTTGTAACCGTTGTGAAGCTCTTGATCTTCTCTACCTATTTCGACCATCAAATCGTGTAAACGATTGGTAAATTCTAAATTCGTATTTTAAGATTCATACCCTGATTTGGGGGTTTTTAATTGAGTAATATTTGAATGATTTCGATGTGATAATTAGCTTCTACATGCCATTTACAATCGGTTTATACTATTATTTTGTTCATTCTATTGCTAAATCGATGGAATCGAGCTAACCAGAAAAGCTCAGATTTATCACCGATTTAAATGGCCGTTTTGGCCGGATTACTATTTTTATTGGGTTGTTTGTGATGTTGTCGAATTAGTAAGGTTTCAGGAAGCATATTGAAAGATTTTCGCACACAAACGAGTTTAAACCGTGGCGTAGCTATCTTTGAGAAGTCCTTCACAAATCTTCTGTAGTACCCGGCCAATCCTAAAAAGCTTCTTACATCCGTAGGAATCTTTAGTCTCTCCCAACTTATAACCGCTTCAATCTTGGCAAGGTCCACTTTAATTCCTTCGCTTCCAATTATATGTCCCAAAAATTGCACTTCTTTTAACCAAAACTCACACTTTGAAACTTTTGCATACAATCTTTTTTGTCTAAGAATCTCCAAAACTATCCACAAGTGTTGCTCGTGCTCTTCTTCCGTCTTCGAATATATTAGAATATCATCAATGAATACTACAACAAACTGGTCCAAGTATTTCTTGAAAACTCGATTCATTAAGTCCATAAAAGCTACAGGAGCATTTTGTTAATCCGAATGGCATTACTAAAAACTCATAATGTCCATAACTTGTCCTAAATGTCGTTTTCGGGATGTCTTCTGGTTTGATCTTTAACTGATGGTATCCCGACCTTAAGTCAATCTTCGAAAAACACTTTTCTCCTTTTAGTTGGTCAAACAAATTGTCAATTCTCGGCAACAGATATCGATTCTTAATCGTCATCTTGTTTAATTCTCGTTAATCAATACATAGCCTCATACTTCCATCCTTTTTCCTTACAAATAGAACTGGTGCTCCCCATGGCGACATACTTGGCCTTATAACTCCTTTATCCAAAAGTTCTTGTAACTGACTTGCTAATTCCTTCATTTCTAGTGGTGCCATCCTATAAGGTGCCTTTAATACGGGTTCAGTGCATGGGACAAGATTAATTTCAAATTCAATCTGTCGATCTGGCGGCAGTCCTGGTAATTCCTATGGGAACTCTTTCACCACTGGAATCTCTTCTAATCTAGGGACTTCCTTTTCTGAACCTACTACATAGGCTAAATATGCTTCGCATCCTTTCCTCAGTAACCTACTGGCTTGCATAGCGGTGAGAAATAGTCACTCTTGCTTCTGTCCTTTAAGCATCACTTTATTCCCATTATTTGTTCTTAAATAAACCTTGTTAGACCTAAAATCTATATGAGCATCATTCTCTCTTAACCAATCCATTCCTAATATTATATCAAACTCCCCTAACTTGAAAAGTATCAAGTCGACTGGAAACTTATGCCCGGAGATATCAATCTCACATTGAGGGAAAAATTGACTTACATGTACCTTTTCTTGATTAGCAATTACTATTCTCATCACTTCCCTCATATTCTTCTTATCACAATTTAGTCTATTAGCAAAAGTTTCTAATATAAAAGACCTTGTAGCTCCTGAATCAATCAATACTTTAGCTTCAACATTATTTATCGATAGCTTACCTTCTATCACTTCTGAATTCTGAACAACATCCTTCATATTTTAGATCAAAAGTCCTCGATGATGTTTGAGGAGTCATGGTAGGTGGTGGAGGTAATGCCATCATTTCTGTTTATATTGCAGTACTAGTTCTTGCTACATTCATCATGCTTCTGATTAATCTGGTTGACCTGCACTCCTTGGCGATATGTCCACCTTTTCCGCACTTGTAGCATGTTACTCCAGGTTTCTGCACTTTACATTCATTGGCCAAATATCACTTCTGATTACATTGATAACACATCATTTTGAGCTTATTACAAATTCCCGAATGCTTCTTCCCACAATGCCTACATTCGACCCTCGGATGTTTATCCTCATTCGCTTGACCCTGATTCTCTTGAGGGTTCCCTTTATTTTATTATCTCTTGCTCACTTCCCTTTCTTCTGTGCATTCCATCCTTTCTGGAATCCAATTCTCTTCACATTTATGTCTTGCTGATATCCTGAATCTGACCTCTCCTTCTGATGAAACATTTTCCTCTTCTTAATATCTCTTTCTTTCTAGATTGTACTCCATTACTCTCAATCGATGCCCCCTTTTTAACTGCCCTGACATATGTATCAATCTCAAGCATCGACACTCTATCTCGAATCCAATATTCGAGCCCTTGTTAAAATCTCTGAGCCTTCTCTTCATCAGTCTTCACGTACTTGGTCACAAATCTTGACAATTCTGTAAACTTCTTCTCATATTCCATTTGTTTCTGTACATACTTGGGATAATACTTCTCTAATAATAATTCCTTAAATCTTGCCCAAGTAACTGGTTAAACCTTTTTTAAAGCTTTTGACTGAATCCCTCCAATAAATTACTTCCCCTTTCAGAAAATACGTGGCATATACAGTCTTCTGATCCTCCCCTAATCGATCCAACTCGAAAGATCTCTTTATTTCACTTATCCAAGTGTTAGCTACAACTGGATAAGTTGTATCATGAAAAGCTGGGGGTTCACATTCTGAAAAGCTTTTAGATGAAATGCATTGCTACGGAATGGTTGATGGAAAGTGGGAATAAATAAATCACTTGTGAAAGAAGAAAGAATAAATAAAGAATTTTGATATGACTAGGAGCAACTATATTCATACTTGAGATGGCCGGTCCTAGTACTATACAGTCTAGAATACGTAGTTGGGTGGCGTCCCACCGGACTTTTGTCACAAAGAAAAATAGTCACACCATATGCATCATTTCTCTCAATCGAATGACAACAAAAATTGGAGGAAACAAATTATACTAAAAGAGAGTAAGTAGTATAAAAAAATTCATACTACCTTGAGAATCAATAAAATTTATGCTTCTGAAATATGAAAAAAAAATTATTCATTGATTGTTTCTCGGAAGTTTCTTAGACACGTACTCACATTCCATCCATAACTGAATAAGGTCTGAATTTAAAATACAACATCATGGTTCCGAAGGGAAATAAGAGAACTACATAGTTCGAAGGATACAATAACATAAAGGATAGTCAACCGGAAAGGAAATAGGAAATCTGGCTCCTAATTCGGACTAATCGTCATCTTCCTAAGTCTCCTCGTTATCGTCTCGAGCTAAGGGGATCTCTTCCCACTGCTCCCCCTGAAGTACCTTCACGATGCCCTATAGTTCTGCTACCATATGGATGGTGTACTGTCTCATGCGGTCGCGGTGTGCTGGCATCTCCCCGAGCTTAGTGTTAACGAACTACGTTAAGGACTCGAGTCTCGCAATCAACTCTGCTTTAGGTTCCTCCTTAATGTGAGTATTATCCTGAAAAGCTGCATCTAGTCATTCCATAAGTCATTCGTACTTCCCTTGGAGCCTATCATACTAAAGCCTCAAGTCAACGTACACGGAGAAAACAATAGTGTCGGATGGCACCGAGGACGATGAAGAATGATGCATTCATCCTATACTATATTATATATACGAAGGGAATATTAGTGATTTACTCAGATAATATCTACCTACACTCTCGTACTTCCTATATATATATATATATCTTAAAACCTATGTGGACTGTTCAGGGACTTTAAACCTTAGCTCAGATACCAAAAACTATCACGACCCCAAATTAATACAACAAAAGCTATTATTAAGACATACATTACAAACGTGACATGTTACAAAAATTATCCAAGATCGCTAGGTTTAGTGTTTGAATAGCCCAACTACTAACTATTACAAACCAAAAGTAATCTATTATATCGCATCTCCCAATATTGGATCACTTAACTACCTGAGCACGCATATGGTACAGGGATTGGTTCGATGATTCTCCTCCGGTGGACTTACGAGATGCCTACTTCATCCTAACCATTATTTCCTAGCTAAAAGATATAAAGGGAAACAAGTAGTGAACCAAATACTCAGCAAGTTCTATTAGCAAAAGATAAACATAAGATAGGAAAGTTCAGAATTTAAAATAGCATGGGAATGGCATCATCATTTTAAAAACAATCTTTTAATCAAAACTCATTTTATGACGCTACAGATTATAGTCGGTGATCAGCCGCGAAGTAATCCCGAACCCCGTTGGGTTCTAAACAATTTTGGTGGCATCCCGAGGCAGCTTTTAAGCCTCAAATAATAAGTGGGGAAAGGACATGCGTCTTAGTCCAGATCCACTAATCTTAAGAAAACATTTTTGTCCCTTTGACAAATTATTTTTAAAACTTTGCATTTTATAAGAATTTAGATGCCAAAATAGTAACATTTGAAAAGCTCTTTAAGCATGAAAGAATCATATAAGTATTTAAGGTATTCTAGGCCAACTTCAATAATAATTGTACTGGACGAGGTTTATTGACAAACGAATTGAGTCATCAAGGATGAGTGTCAATGATTCAACAACTAAGGAAGAAAGTATTGAAAAAGAGTTATAACAATAATCAACGAAGGTAGGGGTGTCTAAAAAATCAAGTGTAGTACATGGCGTACATCCAGATACAAAGTTTGGATAGGGAAATAAAGAATAATTATCAAATAATGGAGTTCAAGGGATTCGAATTACAAGCAATTATCAATATAGGGAAATATCGAAGCAATACTAGAATCAAGTTCCGGGTATACAAGAGAATGAAGAATTCAGGTTAACTAAGATTTTTATAAAGGAATTCATAATAGTTCGTTTAGGGTTTATGAGATCATAGGGTAACAAAAGATATAGGCAATGAGAAAATAGGGTATGAATCAATCAAGTTATTTTAAACGATCGAACAGGATTTAAGAACAAGTTATCACAAGAATCAATATTAGGGTTTCTCATAAATCAATAACAGGTGTATCACAAGTATCAAAAAGGATCACTATTTTATCATGGCATTAGCAATATCACTTCATAAGGGAAAACTGAGTTACTTGCATCAATTCAGTGATTTAATAACATCATATAAATAAGAAAGTTCAAACACTTTCTATATATCAAGAAATGTGCAGGACACTTGTAATATATAGAATTGACAAGGGGAAAACACTTGCAATATCAAGGATGTCCGGGAACACTTGCCATAAGAAGGCTTAACCAACTCTCGTCTTGATCGTGGGAGCAACCAGGAGCACTACTCGATATTGACGGCAATATTAATATCTTCTCCTGAGCCTACATAATAATATTAAACCTCATCAAGATATATTCTTATGAATCCCATCCTAGCTATAGAAAATTTGACTCATATTGGCACTTAGGCCTATTTACACATTCGACTCTTTACTAATCACATATTATGCTCCAAATAATCATTTAGGATCACATAACACATTTAATCACATAATTTACAACATTGATAAAATGGTGCACTATTGAGTATTGAATGATCTCACTCAACCAATACAAATGACTCAAAGTGCTTAACTAGTCTAGTGTAACTCAACTAACTCTCCGACTTTGAAGTGCCCTTATTAGCCAAACCCCATTTCATTTAGCCACACCTATGGCCTAACCTTATACTGACCTCTTACTAACAATCAAACTCAATGATCAACTCAGGCCTCACCTCTATGAATACAAAAACTAAGTGCAAAGACAAAGTGTTCCTAAGTATAACTCTTAGGTGACATCGAATGGTACTAAGTGACAATGATCTCCCTTCCACTCAAAGTTTATCACTCAAATTTGTAATATCTGGGATATATCGTGTAATTATTTTGCAAATAAATAAATATTATGCATGTTTCGTATTTATTCTGTGAAGTATTTGTTAAGTGGTATATGTGTTTGGATGTTTAAAAATAATATAAATTGAGTATTTTAATTTCTATATGTCCAAAATAAAATATAGATAATTGTCATATCTTCCTATTTATTTTTATGTTGATTAAGCTTTTATAGGAAATTTATGGATTTTATAAATTCTTTTTCCGAGTAATTATAAACTATTTTATATAATCGTGAACCAGCCGACTTCACCCGTTTTTACGTTTTTATAACCCGAAACTCTTCCGAGAACTCCTTCTTAACCTAATTGCAATATTCTGAGAATTTTCCATGTTTCGACTTTTTCAATCTGGTGAACGGTTTGTCCTGTGCGGGTCCCGATGCAATATTTTCGATACTATATTCGTTTCGGTAAATCAATAAAACCCGTATTTTCGATAAACGAGATCTTTTTATTAAACTATTATAATTATCACCTCGTAATACGTGTAACCAGGTGTTGAGACCAAGACCGCAGTATAAATTGTACTGATTTGGATAATTATCCCGAAAACCGGTATCGTTTGGATCTGTTTTATAAATAAACGTACTATTTTATATCCGAAATGATCCAACGGGATACTAATTTTCCGTAATTATAAATAGCCTTTACCGTATTTTATTTCGTACCGAAAATCATTTGTAAATAGTAATTATATAATTTTACAGAGAAAATACATGTATTCATATAACCTTTCAAGAATCAAACTGCAAATTAGAGGTGTTATTGATCTTTGTTTGTAAATCTTGAGTAACCAAATCGAAGGGTTTGACGAGTACTATCAGATTATACAAGTGTCAGCTGCAGAATCAAAGGTTATTTTTCTATAATTTTTATTAATTTCGAATTATTTTGATTAAAAATAAGAATTTTTGTATGGATGATTATTTGAATGATTTGATGCTTGCATGTTGTAGAACTTGTTTTCCTGATGATTTTGATATGTCATATGACTGATTTGGAGTTCAATAACATGTTCAAAATTGAGTTTGATCTTCTAATATTGAAATCAGGGTTTATAATTCGTTTGAACGTTCTTGATTGAATTTGGGGGTTTCTTATTTCGGAATAAATAGATATTCTAGAGGGGTGGGTTGTGTTCCTTATGAAATTTGCAATCGATTCGTATAAGTCTTGCAAATCGACGAGGTTTGTAGAGAAGGGAGTTGTCATTTGAAGTTTACGTCGAGCTCGCCGGAAACCGGCGAACTTTTCGTCCAATTTCCGGCCAACTCATAGATTATTAGAATGAATTGATGGCATGGTTGCATTCCTGGTATTGTGTAGATGTGATCTGGAGGTAATGGTGGCCTGAGCATCCCAGGATCGTCTTCTCCGGCGAGACAGGAGTGTTTTCCGGCGAACCCCTCTAAAACTTGCAGTTTAGTACCTGTAGTTTTGGAGAAGAAATAGTTAGGTCCCTGAAGTTTCCAGAAATTTCAAAAATAGGATTCCTGTTTATAAATTATTTAAAAATCATATTTTCTATTTATTTTAATTATAAAAAATTCATTTTTAATTACTGAACATTCCAAAAATTATTATTTTAATTCCAAAAATTATTTTTAAATTCAAAGATAAATTAAAATTAATTAGTTAATTAATTTTAATTAATAATTAATTAGTTAATTGGTCAATTAATTCGAAAATTAATTGATTAATTGATTTAATTAATTATTAATTGACTTTAAATAATTATTTAATTAGATTTAATTATTTATAAATGATTTAAAAATTCCGAAAAATAGTTTCGAGCTTTAAAATATTATTTTAAATTGTTTTTAAGGCTCGATAATTATTAGAAAATTATTTTGAAGCCATATGTGGCCAACCGAACCCTGTTTATTGCTTTAAAATCTACCCAACGACCCGTTTTAACTCCGAAAAATGTTTTAAAAATCATATTAAATACCCGAAAGACTGTTTATGACCCGAGACTTCCTTATAAATGAAATTTCATTGATTGTCTAACATGCTATGTGCTATATGTGACTTGTTTGTTTGACCGTCGATCTATATGTTCATTGTTTACTTGTTATTTATCATAACTTTCAATCCGTTAGTCGAATTTGGGTAAAACGAAGGGTTGATAGAAGTGTATACCAAAGTGAATTGTATGATTTGAGTATTGATAGATACTTATGTTATGTGAGCAGAAGAGGAAAGATGTAGGAAAGGGAAACAGATAGTCGAGGAGTAGGAAATTGTGATTGGAAATTGGTGAAGTATAGCAAGCTAGTACCAGGCAAGTGTTATGAACTTTCTCGAGATATATGGTAGATTATTGATAGTCCAATATTGCAAGTGCTTTGAAGCACTGAATCCTAAACCTTGATTCCATCTATTGATCTTTGAGCCATAAACCTTATTCTTTCTGAAACATTGATTGTTAAATCCCCGAATACGAACCACAGATATACGATACTACTCCACAAATACATGTAAACTAAATACCAAACACTGAATCAGATTGCTTACATATGTAAACCATTGTACCTTACGCTCTGAAAGACCAAATCCTTATAACCTTGAAACTTTGGTTATTTTGTTAACCATTTCTTTCACCATTTGATAGCCATATTTCATTTGTGAAGATTGAAACCATCTCATTATTGGACATCCAATGTTGCTTATGATTTTGTTTACTACTTTACATTATTTATTTTGTTATTATGTTAGAATTGGATTGTTTTATAAAATTGTGGACCAGATTCGTGGTCAGACCAGATTCGTGGTCAAGTTAGGCCAATGTGTGCCTTGGATCAAGTAACTAGAGCAGAGCAGTGTGCCTTGCTCAGGGTTAGTGTGTGACTGATCAGCAGCCTAACCTTGGTTTTTTTAAAATGAAAATATAATATCCAATTCTAAATCATTATTCATTGTTCACTTGATACCATAACTCTTTTCACTTGATGATCATTATTCTCAGTCTTGTCAATGTGACTTGTTGAGCTACTTAGCTCATTTGTGCGATGTTATTTATATTCTTTTCCAGTTAAGAAGGAACCTGTTGGTAGCGAGGATCCCCAATCCAGTGCGAGAGCTAGGGGTCCAGGTTGATCGAGTTAAGCTAACTGACAGTTTTTGGAATAGTTTAAGTTTTTGAAGTTTGTAATAATGTTTAATATTCAGATGTAAGTTTGAACAGTTGGGATTTGGGCATTTGTAATATAAGTGTGTGTGTGGGGCTTGTGTGCATACTTTAACCTGTTGCGGTCCATGGTAGTTGGTAAGTAGGGTCACTGCATATTATTATTATCTTTATTATTATTATAAGCAGGTTATAAATAAGGTGTATTTGTGTGTGTGGACCCCAAACTTCTGACCCGGGTATGGAGGGCGCCACAGGTTTGGTATCAGAGCTACAGGTTAAAAGTTACTGACACAAGCCTAGGTTGACGGGAATGGGTAGAAGGTTAGGATTAGAAGTAAGAAGTAGGAAAAAAATAGAACGTCGAGAGGATGAGTGCGACGGTATAATGGGTACTAGTATGATTCACGTTATGGTTCAAGAATCTTATATTGCGATATGATTTCAGATAGCAGTGATGGCCGACTCTTTCATCTCCGTACCAGCTGATCACTCCGAGCTATTAGTTGGAGGACCATCTTCAGATCCACGTCCTCTTGTTCCACCAGTGTTGGCTATTTTACCTCCACCTGTATTGCAGCCCGTACCACTGCAGGCTATTCCATTCCCAGGCATGAGGCCACCCATTAGAGGACCCCCACCAGCTGATTCAGATTCCACTGGGCATTCAGTTGCGGGTGCCCCATTCCAGTCTACATTGCATCCTGTTCCTTATTACCGGTATGAGGCCCTTTTATTGGAGCATGATTCCTTGTTGGCACAGATCCGAGAGCTACAACATATCATTAGGACTACAGATGTTAATTATGGTGTGAGGGAGCTTCGAGAGGAGATCTATATGACACGTAGGATTCTTGAGGCTAGGCTATATGGAGCTACATTACCTGGTCGAGGCCTTGATACATTTATGGGATGGGCTAGTGAGGTGATGGAGGATCTTGAGAGGCTAGGTGGACCAGAGTTTCCTTGGAGTTAGATCCAGAGATGGAGATGCTAATCAGTGTTGTTGTGGTTGTTTAGTATGTACAGTAGTGTGTAGTATGTATTAGTAGACTTTTGGGTTATATTTATAGACTAGATCTGCTGACTAGTGAGTAGGTTTGTTGTACCCTTTTGCTTTTACTTCCGAAGCATTTTAACGTTTGTACTACCTAAAACTTTTGATCTATATATCAGGACATTTTCCTTTACAGCATTGTCATTTACATTACTACACCTGTTTTACTTTACTTTATTTATTGCACCAGTTATACCCCTGTGATACCATATACCCTGTCCCTTTAACTATTTATATTCTATAAAGAAGCATGCAATTTACTTAGTTCAATTGTTACAACTGTTTTCAAAAAGAGATATTTCTGTTTTACAAAACTTTTCTTTTATGCAAACGATTTGATCTAAAAGTTAAATAAGTTATTTGATTCTTTACAGAAAATGCCTCCCAGAAGAAATACCCGCACCAACACCCAGAATGAAGAAACCAACAACAACAATAACAACCAAGATAAAACCAACCAGAATGCAAACCCAGGACCCATAGACCCAGCAATAGCCCAGATTCTTCAAATCATGGCTCAACAAACAGTTCACCTGACACAACAGCAACAAAGACAAACCAATCCCCATGTAACTTTCAAAACTTTTCAGGCGGTAAACCCACCAGAATTCAAGGGTTTCTTAGATCCGATTGAAGCGAATGTTTGGTTAAAGGAAATAGAGAAGTCTTTTGCTTTAGTTAAAGTGAATGAAGAACATAAGGTGGAGTTTGCAAGTTATTATTTGAAGAATGAGGCCACCTATTAGTGGGAGACTGTGAAGACATTGGAAGGTACATATGTTATTACTTGGGAGAGGTTCAAAGAATTGTTTTTAGAAGTATTTTCCCCAGTTTGTTTAGGATTAGATGGAGCTGAAGTTTTTAGAGCTAAAGCAAGGAAATATGTTGGTAGCTGATTATGAAAGTAAGTTTGAAGAATTGTCAAGGTATGTGCCATCATATGTAGATACTGACAGGAAGAAAGCCAAGAGATTCCAGCAAGGTCTGAAGCCATGGATCAGTGGGAAGGTATCCATATTTGAATTGAATACCTACGCAGGAGTTGTACAGAAGGCCATGATTGCAGAAACTGAGAGTGAGATGTCACAGAAAGAAAAGGAAAGTAAAAAGAGGAAGTTTGAAGGGAATGAAGGACAATCACAACCAGGGAATTTTCCAAATTTTAAGAAGTGGAAGTTTCAGCCAGGAAGAAATTTTAATTTCAAAAAGCAAAATGCAGGCGACGGAGGCTAGGGCAACCATCCAGTCAATGTGAATCAGCCAAATCAGTTGAGGCTAATTTTTCTAGATTGTCAGGTATGTGGGAAGAAGCACGGAGGAGTTGTATTAAGTTGAACATGGTTTACTTCAAGTGTAATCAGAAAGGGCACTATTCGAGGGAGTGCCGTAATCAGCCAGCGAGAGAACCAGTAAACAAGGATCAGCCTACTCAAAATCCAGTGGTTAAGGTTCCAGCTATTGGATTTACATGCTTTAAATGTGGAAAGCCAGGATATATAGCCAGGGATTGCAAGACACCAGACCCAGTCATTAATGCATTAAGAATTATGGGATGTACTCCAGCAGTGAATGAGATTCCAAGGGCTAGAGTTTTTGATATGTCTTTGAAGGACGCTATCCAAGATACTGATGTCGTGGCAGGTACGCTTAATGTGAATTCTTTATATGCCAAAGTGTTAATAGATTCGGGAGCAACTCGATCGTTTATTTCTCAAGATTTTGTTAATAAGTTAAATTGTCCAGTTGAGTATTTAAATGAAATAATGACTGTGGAATTAGCAAATCAAGAACGTGTATATGTTAATCAAGTTTGTGGGAATTGTGAGATTGAGATTTCTGGTAATAAGTTTTGTGTAGATTTGATACCATTTAAGCTAGGAGAGTTTGACGTTATCTGAGGAATGGATTGGTTATATAAGCACGATGCCCAGATAGATTGTCGAAATAAGAAGGTCATGGTAAAGACGCTAGACGAAATGATAATAACGTTTAAGGGCCAGAAGCAAGCAAAGAAGTTCTTAACGATGATTCAAGCTAAAAAGTTACTACGGCAAGGATGCAAGCATTTTGTTGCTTATGTGATTGATAGAAATCAGGAGCCAGCAAAACTTGAAGATATTCCAGTAGTTAATGAATTTCCAGACGTGTTTCCCGATGAGTTACTAGGACTTCCTCCAGACAGAGAAATTGAGTTTGCGATCGACTTAGCACCTGGAACGGAACCAGTATCCAAGGCCCCGTACAGAATGGCGCTCGTTGAGATGAAGGAACTAGCAAAGCAATTACAAGAGTTGTTAGAGAAAGGAGTAATCAGACCCAGTGTATCCCCGTGGGGTGCACCAGTGCTATTTGTCAAAAAGAAGGATGGAAGCATGAGACTGTGCATCGATTATTGGGAGCTCAACAAGCTTACAATCAAGAACAAGTATCCATTACCCAGAATTGATGATTAGTTTGACCAGTTGAAAGGAGCCAAGTTCTTCTCCAAGATCGATTTGAGATCGGGATATCACCAACTAAAGATTAAGCCAGAGGATATACCAAAGACAGCTTTCAGGACAAGGTATGGACATTAAGAATTTTTAGTGATGTCTTTTGGATTAACCAATGCCCCAGAAGCATTCATGGACCTGATGAATAAAATTTTCAAGGAATACTTGGACAAGTTTGTTATTGTGTTTATAGATGATGTTAGGTCACACACACATTGTAGAGGGGGGTGAATATAGTGTATAACACAATCAAATCGAACTTTAATAACTCACGTAACAGAAAACAAACTTTATTAAAACAATAAACTCTGTTACAGTATGGAATTGTTCTCTCTCAGTGATGAACAAATATCATGAGAGCTGCTAGGGTTACAATGAATAATCTTCTCGATTGTGATAACACTTATAGTGTAAACCCTATGTCTGTGTTTATATACTACACAGTTACAAGATAATCGCTAATTGATATGAAATATAATTCTGCTTCCTAAAATATATCAATCAGATATCTTTTCTTCCAAGTATTTTATTCTTCATAGAATTCCATCTTCATGCATATCTCTTCTTATGTTTGTCTCGATCTTCTTTCCTTAAACCAGTTGTCTTCCTTATCTGAACGTCCTTCAGTACTTAAGTTCTGATATCCATCTTCTGATAATTATCTCCTGATAATATAAGTACTAATATCCTTAAGTCCTGACTTCTAGTAAGTACTGATTTATCCTGTTTAAGTAAGATTTGAAAACTAAACATAAATCACATTAGCCATGACATTATCAAATATATCTAACAATCTCCCCCAACTTGTAAATTAGCATAATATATAAGTTTAACAAATATTTGATGATGTCAAAAACATTAAGTACAAATGCATGAGAATTTGACTAGATAACTACAACTTACAGTCCTTAAAGCTTTACCAATCTTTAACTTCTGATAACAACTTCAGTCTGTATCCATATCAGAATTTAAGTAGTTGTAGATCTTTACTTGGCTTCATCTTCTGATCTCGCTGATGTCAGGAGTTGTTCTGAGATAGTTCTTCAACAAACATCTGTCAGCATATCTAAGTTCATCAACCATCCTCCTTTTAGCATCTTTAAGTTCTGCAGAATCTTAACCAATTTGAAAGATTGCATCCCTGAGATCATTAATTCTAGCTTTCCTTATATCCTGATCCAGTCTGATCAAATACGCCTTGTCAGACTCAAGATTGAATTCCACAGCCCTGTAACCCAGAAAGGTAGTTATAATCTTAGCAGAATTGGGCTTCATCTCAACAATATCACCCCTGTGATCTCTGTACTTTGGAAGATATGTGCTGTCAGACTTAACAGAATAAAGCTTTTTCTGTTTCTGAATTTGACTCCTCAAAAAATTTGCAGCACCTTCTATTATTTTGTCATTCACTTGAAGTAAGAATAATACATATTCCAGCTCTTCAAAATACTTCAGTGGAATGACATTTTCCCTTATATGATAAACCCTACCATCTGTCATGAAGTACAACAAGATGTGTTCTTTCAAGTAGGTATGGTAAACCATTTGTACAGATTCTAGTTGATTCAATCTCTCAGGGGTTGCTCCAATACCTGGTTCACTTAAGGAAGTTGGATCATTGGTTGTGTTCTGTATTCTTCTTTCATCAGCACTTCCCAATCCAGTTTTATCTCTTGCTTCCTGTAATAACTCGAATTTTTGAGACCCTGTAAAACGTTTAATGAATAGTAACCCTGACAGACGGGAAAACTTTTGAGCCCACACTATATAGTGCATAAGAAAATGAGTTTCGGAATCGATATTACAATTATACGTACCAAATAAGTGTATGTAAACGCTATTAGTTTTCGAAGAAAACGAACTTTGAAAAATGACCGTAATTACGACTTATCAAGGATTACGGGAATCACAATATAATTACGAGATTAAAATCCTACGGATTTATATTCAATTAGGATAAATAAAAATATAAGGACTAGAAATGAAAAGAATTACATTGCGAACCATTTACGAATAAGTATTGCGGAGAACGTTTAAGTAACCGAGCGAACGAGTAAACGATTAATTAAACGTAACGCACTAACTAAACCATGGTAAAGAAGTAACCATGGATACTTCATCAAATAGTGAGCTAACCCTAGGATTACCAAGCTAGCTAGCAAATAGTGTGCTAAGGAGCTAACCTTGTAGTTTAGCTTGTAAACTAGCAAGCTACAAAGATTTGTCCATGGATTTGGAGACAAGGAATAAACCTAAGCTATCCTAGGAAGAATAAAGATCAACTTCCAAAGATATCAAGTCACCTTCCAAGAAGCAACCTAGAAATCATCTAAGAGAAGTAACCAAGTGCTATAAATACCCCCCCCCCCCCACAAAGCTCCCATTCGGCTATTTTGAAGAAAAAAGGGGAATTGCAATTCAAAACTCCAAGCTCTAGTTCTTGTAAAATCACACAATTATTTCCCAAGCCTCGTAGCAACTAAAATAAGGTAAGAAAAATCTTTCATCTCTTTTTATCAAGGTTTGATGGGTGGAATAAATTCAAGAAACTCACTAGTGAATAGTGTGAATAGTAACCTCTCTTTAGTTTCTTGATTTTAATGGTGGTTTTAGGTTCCAAAAATCATACCAAGCACTTCCAAGCCTCCACCATCCTCAAGAACACATCTCAAGCATTCAAGAAAGGTAAAAATCTTTGGCCTAACTTTATTTAAGGTTCATGTTTAAGATCCATTTAGTGGGTGTTAGTAAACCTAGCTTACTAAGTGTTGTTGATGAAATCTTGATGATTAAGTTGAGTAGATTTAAGGTTGGTTGTTGTTGCCTCAAGAACATGATGTTCTTGAGAGGAGTTTGTGTGTTGATGATGATATGATGATTGTTGGTGGTTGTGTTGATAGTTAAGGCGTAAACGAAACCCCGATCGTAAACGTAACTTCGTTAAAACCAACAAACCGTAACTTTAAGTTTCTGCAGAAAGTCTCGAAGTTGTAAAATGTAGATTCTTGAGAAATAACCTTTGTTTAAGATATACAATGTTATAAGGATCGTTTAGGCGCTTGAATCGCTTAATTCCGATTTACGGATCAAAAGTTATGATCGTTTTAGTAAAAGTATTTTACGCGACAAAAACTGCTACGAATCACGAACTTTGAAAATATAAAGGATAGACTTAAATGTATTCATAAAACATGAAATTTTTACAGAGAGTAACATGTGGAGTTTCCTAACTTTCATAAAAATTTCAAGTGAAAATAATGATTTCTCAATTTTATAAAAATGTCGGAGCCAAGACCGCGCGAGTAGAAACCGTAAAAATCCTTAAGCGGAGCCGACAACGATAATGAGAATGAACTCAAGATACTTAGGAAAATGAAGTGACCATAAAGTGTTTATGACTTAAAAGAAATGTTAAGGGTAGTATGAGTTGAGAGGGTGTATAATGAGTAGCACATGAGTGCGAGTTACTGTGAATTAGGACGGAACCTAACGAAATGAAATGTGTTTATGGTTATAGATTTCCGAGCGGAACCTAGAGCATCCTCCACCTTGAGATACCCAGGCAAGTTTACAAACCCAACTCCATTTTACTGTTGTGTTGTGAAAGGATTATTTTACTATCATCGCATAAATACCATATTTGCCATGATACGTAGTAGTTGAATTTTCGCATAATATAGCGATGTTGTACGATAAGTATATATCGTGAAATGATTATTTCGCTTTAAGTGTGATGTATTGTATATGACCGAGGGTTGGTCGGGGATTAAGATAAAACCAGGGAATCGTTCCAGAGATATTATAGGACGGTTATACGTCTAAAGTAGTACATTTTAAAGGGACTCATCGTCCACTTATGAAACATTAAAACACCTCGAACTTTTAAAATGATTTCCCAACGAGCATATTCCCTCAACTATATTTTATTGATTCGGATATTAAATATTATATATGTATTCCTTTATTATACGAGTAGTATACTTCAACGTTTATTTATTTCAAAACCGATTAATCATTATAGATTATTAATTATGTAAACACAAACTAGTTGAGGAATACTATTTAAATAAATCTTTTAAAAGAATAACTCATTCGAGGTATGATTAATATCAATTATCATTTATTTATTTATAGACTACTATTTAATTAATGATTATTTATTTAAGGATTTTTATTGATTTAAAGATCATAGATCCTGATGTACCTTTTGATTTAGAAGTATCATTCGAATAATTTCAGATCGCCGGTGAATATTATCCCGACTTATTATTATATTGAATATAGTTTCAAGAAGAAACTTTTCCCCTTATTAATTATCTGTTGACAATGGTCAACACACATCCCTAGTACTTCCTCCGAAATTCTCGGAAGTACGTATATACATATATATACACTTATATTTTAAAAAGATGAACTATCTCTATCAACAAGCAAAATGCTTGGGGAACTTCGATGTGGTTCAAGTTCCCGAGATTGATAGAATTCTGTTGAAGGACAATGGAGGGGTAGACTCTGGTACTACGTGTGCTGGATGGGCTACCAAAGGTACTGCAGGCGAAGGTACTTTGTGTACTTAGGAACTTGTGAAGTATGTGTATACCCGAAAATGGGACACGTAGCCCGAATGTGACCAGGGTGATACCCGAGAGATGACGGTATTCGTCCTTTTACTAGTAAAGAAGGTTACTTTCCGTAGGACGATTGATCATCGTATGCGGTGGCTCCTGTGAGATGTCCAAAATCTTCCAATTGGAATTGATATGCAATACCGTAACCCAAGCCTAGGTGCTGGGATTACTATTAAGGTATTTGCAGGTTATAAAACCCCCTTAAAAGAATTGTTTTCATAAGAAGGTGTGGGACACCAAGAAATCTACTTTTAAATAAAACATATATATAATATATGATGTTATTATACAGTCATTTTCATACTGTACATTATTATGCTGAGCATCTTAGCTCACACTTGTTTTCTTAAATTGACACAACACAACAGTGAATCAAGATGCCTGCCATGAAAACCACGGCCAGGAAATGGGTAGGAAATGGCAAGTTGTTCCGTAGATTGTTTGGTGCAGTACCTCAGGTAGTCGGAATAAGCTGGATTAGTTTTCAGTTGTTTATAGTTTGGCTTATTTATAAGTATGGTTTATGTAAAATAAGAAATAAGAAACGTATATTCGGCCGGCGGATTAACCTTACTTAAAGGTCACCCCCGGTAAGACTAATTACATTTGGGTTGTAATAAAATTTCTTTAGTAATGATGGTTCGTTTCCAAGACAATAACCTGAAGTGTGTGTGTATTAAGTGTGGGGTCGTGAAGCGTGGGTATTTACATATCGTAGTGTGAGTTGTGTAAGTTTAGATAGCATGGCTTCCGAGACTCCTGACCTCGGGTTTTGGGGCGCCACAGAAATGGTATCAGAGCCTTAGGTTATCAAATCTTGGAAATGATAGGATATAAAATATGTAGACCTAAGAAGAATATAACGATCAATTAGAGCTCAAGTCGAGTTCGTCGTCGGGCTACACGGGTAGTCTTGACTATTTTACCCTCAAGGGAATTCCAACTCTAAGTTAGTAACACCTTGCCTATTGTGTCAGGTACCAGTGGAGCCTAGGAGGGAGGTTAACCCTGTTGATGATGTCATGATTCCTGAGCATAACCCTATTCCCGATCCAGAGAGCCCACCCATTGATGATTCAGACGATGACCCTACTGAGGATGTCCTAGAGGAGGAGACTGAGCTTCCTGTCCCCGTAGCTAATGGCGTAGTATGGAGTGATGTAGAGATGTACCCACACCAGGCTATTCGCTCTCCTACACCACCCCCAGGGATCCAGATCCCTATGTCCTATACTGATGACGATGATGAGGAGGCGATACGCGCACAGTTCCATGAGGTCCATGACATATCCTCTAGCGACCCAGACTCACCTCTACCACCACCGGCGACCATGCATGTAGCCGTACACGACTGGGTAGTGAGTCAGCTTAATGCTGAGATCACAGCGGCGTCTGCCCACATTGCTGAGTTACGCCAGACACTAACAGCTGAGAGAGCCACCCGACTAGGATACCCCAGAGATTTCAGAGCTGCTTCCCCAGCCATAGCCCGTAGAGAGATCGATGGGATCGAGCTCCTACCAGGGTTCAGATGAGGATGACATCAGTGGGAGGATACATCCCGGTAGTCGATGCAGAGATGATGATTACAGGAGCGATGAGGAGGGTGCGTGACCTCACTCGCAGTGATAGTGACTGAGAGATTAGTGACTAGATGTAGACCTTGAAGAAGGATGAGTGACTTGTCACCAATTTTGATAGGATTGCTAGTAGTAGATAGCATTCCTAGCCTTTCAGGGTACACGGCTTATGTATTTTCATTTCAGTATTTAGAACTAGCAGTGATAGATTGTCACCAGGCATGTATGAACTCGGCTAGTTGTTTCATCCCCAGGATATAACTGGGAGATCTTATGAATATATATCTAAGCAGTTATTAAAGAATTGATGTCTATATAATGCACTTTATAAAACCTGTTGAGTAATAAATGACATGCTTATATATGAATAAAATAGCCTAACTGTTATAATCATGTGACCAATTTTCCTTATCAGAATAATGCCACCCCGTAGAAGAGGAACCAGGGCATAGCCCGCAGAGTCTGTTAACCAACAACGAGGTGACCCAGTAGTAAATGAGGAAAGTGAAGAAGACATAGACTATAATGAATATGATGAGGAAGAATATGTAGAAGAAGAGGCTGAGGATACCCATCAGGGAGGGAACCCCGTAAATGAATTTATGGAACTGCTGAGAGCAAATATGAACCAACAGCCTATTCCACCATAGCCCCCTGCTGCCCAACACACTGCAGCTACTGTCTTTAGAGCCTTCAAGTCCCTCAAACCCCCAGAGTTTCTAGGATCTGCTGACCCCGTTGAAGCACGGGCCTGGCTCAAAGAGATAGAAAAGTCCTTCGAGATGCTAGGAGTTGAGGAACGATATAAGACCATTTTCGCTTCTTACATTCTGAAAGGAGAAGCTAACTATTGGTGGGAGTCCAAACGAAACCTAGAAACTGATGCTGCGATCCCATGGGATAGATTTACCCGACTGTTCTTAGACAAGTACTTCCCTAGGTTTATGGAAACCCAGATGGAGATTAGGTTTCTGGAGTTCAAACAGGATAAGATGACCGTGGCAGAATATGAGGCCAAATTTACTGAGTTGTCTAGATTTGTGCCTGAGTTTGTGAATACCGAAGAAAAGAAAGCGCGAAGGTTCCAGCTTGGTCTGAAACAATGGATATAGAACCGAGTAGCAGTGTTAGAACTGATAGACTATGCCACCTTAGTACAGAAAGCCTCGATTGTTGAAGCTGGTAGTGAGCAGAATGTGAAAGAAAAAGAGAATAGGAAGAGGAAGATAGGAAGCCAAGGAATAGGAACCGGAAACAAGAGCCTTCCAAGTAGGTTCTTCAGGGGAGCGGTGTCCCAATCTGCAAGAGGCCCCGGATTTAGAAAGGCCCCAAGTGAGAGTGTTGGCCAGGGCGGCGGACAATCTAGGGCAACATTTCATAACCAACCACGTGCCCCAATACCAGAATGTCAAACCTGTAAGAAGAGGCACTTTGGAGTGTGTAACCAGACAAGAGCCCCTCTGAGATGTTACCTATGTGACCAAATCGGGCACCTTGCCAACAGTTGCACCCGGCCCAAAGTAACGTGTTTCCAATGTGGGAAGGTAGGACACATGAAGCGGTATTGCCCAACGTTGAAGCCCCCAACCTCAGGAATGAGTAGAGCTGCATCTAACCGACATCCAGCCGCTAGGACCTTCAACATGACTGTTCAGGATGTTGTCCGAAACACTGACGTGATAGCAGGTACCCTTTTGTTAAATTCCGAACATGCAAATGTCCTATTTGATTCTGGAGCAACCAAGTCTTTTATATCTCAAGATTTTTCTAGCAAGTTAAAACTTAATGCCATACCCTTACGAGAGGTATTACGAGTGGAAATAGCAAACAAAGAAATAATCCCTGTAAATCAAATATACCCTAAGTGCAAGCTGAAATTAGAAGAGAAGATCTTCGAGGTCGACTTACTACCATTCACGTTAGGAGAATTTGATGTGATCTTAGGAATGGATTGGTTATCTAGTAACGGAGTACAAATAGATTGTGAACAGAAGAAAGTTAAGATAAGAATGCAGAATGATAAAGAGGTAGTGTTTAAAGGTCAACGACAGAACCATAAATTTTTGACCATGCTTCACGCAAAAAGATTGTTGAGGAAAGGTAACGAGGCATATTTGGCTTATGTGATAGATACCCAGAATGAGGTCCCCAATATACAGAACATACACATAGTAAACGAATTCGAGGATGTATTTCCAGAAAACTTACCAGGATTGCCACCTGACAGAGAAATAGAGTTCGCTATAGAGTTAGCACAAGGGATGACACCAGTATCCAAGGCCCCATATAGGTTAGCCCCAGTTGTGAAGAAAGAACTAGCTTCTCAACTGCAAGAATTATTAAATAACGGAATGATAAGGCCCAGTGTGTCACCATGGGGAGCACCAGTACTATTCGTAAAGAAAAAGGACGGCAGCATGAGATTATGTATAGACTATCGAGAGCTGAATAAGCTGACTATAAAGAATAGGTACCGTCTTCCCAGAATTGACGACCTATTCGACCAACTCAAAGGAGCTGTACATTTTTCCAAAATAGATTTAAGAACAGGATACCACCAGTTGAAAATAAAACCGGAGGATATACCAAAGACTGCTTTTCGCACTAGGTATGGACACTATGAGTTCCTAGTCATGTCGTTTGGATTAACCAATGCACACGCAGCCTTAATATATTTGATGAACAGAGTGTTCAAAAAGTACCTGGACATATGTGTGATAGTTTTTATAGATGATATTCTGATCTACTCAAAGACAGAGGAAGAACATGCAGAACATTTGAGGATAGTCTTAGAAATCTTGAGGAATGAGAAATTATATGCCAAATTTTTGAAGTGCGAATTTTGGTTGAGAGAAGTTCAGTTTTTAGGACATGTGGTGAGTAGCAAAGGAGTTTTAGTTGACCCTGCCAAGATAGAGGCGGTATCCAATTGGGAAAGACCAGCAACCCCAACAGAGGTTAGGAGTTTCGTGGGTTTAGCAGGATATTACCGAAGATTCGTGCAAGACTTCGCTAAGATAGCCGGTCCACTGACTAGACTTACCCGGAAGGCAGAAAAGTTTGTATGGATGGAAAAGTGTGAGGAGAGTTTTCAAGAACTGAAAAAGAGGCTGGTGTCAGCACCAGTGCTCGCTTTTCCCGATGGAAAGGGAGAGTTTGTGATATACGGCGACACATCACTTAAAGAATTAGGATGTGTACTAATGCAGCACGGCAAGGTTATAACGTATGCCTCTCGACAATTGATGGAATATGAGAGCCGATACCCTACGCATGACCTAGAATTAGCAGCCATAGTATTTGCCCTAAAAATTTGGAGACACTACCTATACGGTGAGAAATGCGAGATCTACACTGACCATAAAAGCCTCAAATATATTTTTACTCAGAAGGAACTAAATATGAGACAGAGGAGATGGTTAGATTTGATAAAAGACTACGACTGTGAAATTTTGTATCACCCGGGTAAAGCCAATGTGGTGGCTGATGCCCTTAGTAGGAAGGAAAGACTCAAGATGATAAAGACATCGGAGGAATTAGTTAAGGAATTTGAGAAGATATAAATTGACGTAAGAATGACCGGTAAGGGAACGGAAGGATTATTTGAGATTAAGCTAGTACCAGAACTAACTGCAAAGATACGAGTATGTCAGAAAAAGAAAATGAGTGAGGAAAAAGGGACATTGACCGGTGAAGAAGTGAGATGCGAGAAGGATGGGGAAGGGATCATGAGGTATGCGTCCCGGATTTAGATTCCGAATGTGCAAGAATTAAAGGACAAGCTGTTGCATGAAGGGCACAACTCTAGATATTCAATCCACCTAGGAAGTACGAAAATGTACCGTGACCTTAAGGAATATTATTGGTGGCCTAACATGAAGAGAGAAGTAGCGGAGTGGGTTAGCAAGTGCTTGACATGTCAAAGAGTGAAGGCGGAACACCAGCGACCTAGTGGACTGTTTCGACCTCTAGAAATTCCAGAATAGAAATGGGAACACATAGCTATGGATTTTATGACAGGCATTCCTAGGACAAAGACTAATCACGATGCTATATGGGTTATCATTGATAGACTGACCAAGTCCGCACACTTCCTACCAATCAACGAAAGGTACACCGTAGATAAGTTGGTAGATATTTACTTGAAGGAAATTGTAATAAGACACGGCGTTCCTGTAGCCATAGTGTCAGATTGAGACCCGAGGTTTAATTCCCGATTTTGGAGAAGCTTCCAGGAATGTGTAGGCACCAGACTAAACATGAGTACCGCTTATCACCCCCAGACGGATGGACAAAGCGAAAGGACTATACAGACCCTAGAAGATATGTTGCGAGTATGTGCCATCGACTTCAAAGGAAATTGGGATGATCACTTACCCTGATAGAATTTTCTTACAATAATAGCTATCACGCTGGCATAGGAATGCCCCCGAATGAAGCTCTTTACGGGAGAAGATGTCGCTCTCCCCTGTGTTGGGATGAAGTTGGAGAACACAAGCTATTAGGACCAGAGTTAGTCCAGCAGACCAAAGAAATGGTAAAACTCATCAGGAAGAGACTGGTAGCAGCCCAAGACAGACAAAAGAAGTACGCCGATCAGACCAGGAAGGATAGGGAATATGAAGTGGGAGATTCAGTGTTGTTGAAGGTATCTCCGTGGAAAGGAGTGATGAGGTTTGGAAAGAAAGGGAAGCTGAGTCCCAGATTCATAGGACCCTTTGAAATTTTGAGGAGGATAGGACCTCTAGCTTACGAGCTCGCCTTGCCTCCTAATTTGCAACAAGTACACAATGTGTTTCACGTATCCATGTCGAGAAAGTACCATGCCGATGCCCGTCATGTAATAGAGTATGAGCAGGTAGATTTACAACCAGATCTGACCTACATCGAGCAACCAGTTAGGATAATGGACCAGAAAGAACAAGTGTTGAGGAACAAAACGGTGAAGCTAGTTAGGGTCTTGTAGAGAAATCAAAATGTTGAGGAATCAACTTGGGAACTTGAAGACACCATGAGGAATAGATATCCCCATTTATTTTCTAGTTGATTCCGGGACGGAATCCTTGTTAGAGGGGAAGACTGTAATAACTCGAATTTTTGAGACCCTGTAAAACGTTTAATGAATAGTAACCCTGACAGACGGGAAAACTTTTGAGCCCACACTATATAGTGCATAAGAAAATGAGTTTCGGAATCGATATTACAACTATACGTACCAAATAAGTGTATGTAAACGCTATTAGTTTTCGAAGAAAATGAACTTTGAAAAATGACCGTAATTACGACTTATCAAGGATTACGGGAATCACAATATAATTACGAGATTAAAATCCTACGGATTTATATTCAATTAGGATAAATAAAAATATAAGGACTAGAAACGAAAAGAATTACATTGCGAACCATTTACGAATAAGTATTGCGGAGAACATTTAAGTAATCGAGCGAACGCGTAAACGATTAATTAAACGTAACGCACTAACTAAACCATGGTAAGGAAGTAACCATGGATAATTCATCAAATAGTGAGCTAACCCTAGGATGACCAAGCTAGCTAGTAAATAGTGTGCTAAGGAGCTAACCTTGTAGTTTAGCTTGTAAGCTAGCAAGCTACAAAGATTTGTCCATGGATTTGGAGACAAGGAATAAACCTAAGCTATCCTAGGAAGAATAAAGATCAACTTGCAAAGATATCAAGTCACCTTCCAAGAAGCAACCTAGAAATCATTTAAGAGAAGCAACCAAGTGCTATAAATACCCCTCCCCCCTCTCAAAGCTCCCATTTGGCTATTTTGAAGAAAAAAGGGGAATTGCAATTCAAAACTCCAAGCTCTAGTTCTTGTAAAATCACACAATTATTTCCCAAGCCTCCTAGCAACTAAACTAAGGTAACAAAAATCTTTCATCTCTTTTTATCAAGGTTTGATGGGTGGAATAAATTCAAGAAACTCACTAGTGAATAGTGTGAATAGTAACCTCTCTTTGGTTTCTTGATTTTAATGGTGGTTTTAGGTTCCAACAATCATACCAAGAACTTCCAAGCCTCCACCATCCTCAAGAACACATCTCAACCTTTCAAGAAAGGTAAAAATCTTTGGCCTAACTTTATTTAAGGTTCATGTTTAAGATCCATTTAGTGGGTGTTAGTAAACCTAGCTTACTAAGTGTTGTTGATGAAATCTTGATGATTAAGTTGAGTAGATTTAAGGTTGGTTGTTGTTGCCTCAAGAACATGATGTTCTTGAGAGGATTTTGTGTTTTGTTGATGATATGATTATTGTTGGTGGTTGTGTTGATAGTTAAGGCGTAAACGAAACCCCGATCGTAAACGTAACTTCGTTAAAACCAACAAACCATAACTTTAAGTTTCTGCAGAAAGTCTCGAAGTTGTAAACTGTATATTATTGATAAATAACCTTTGTTTAATATATACAATGTTATAAGGATCGTTTAGGCGCTTGAATCGCTTAATTCCGATTTACGGATCAAAAGTTATGATCGTTTTAGTAAAAGTGTTTTACGCGACTAAAACTGCTACGAATCACGAACTTTGAAAATATAAAGGATAGACTTAAAGTATTCATAAATCATGAAATTTTTACATAGAGTAACATGTGGAGTTTCCTAACTGTCATAAAAATTTCAAGTGAAAATAATGATTTCTCAATTTTATAAAAATGTCGGAGCCGAGACCGCGAGTAGAAACTGTAAGAATCCTTAAGCGGAGCCGACAACGATAATGAGAATGAACTCAAGATACTTAGGAAAATGAAGTGACAATAAAGTGTTTATGACTTAAAAGAAATGTTAAGGGTAGTATGAGTTGAGAGGGTGTATAATGAGTAGTGCATGAGTGCGAGTTACCGTGTATTAGGACGGAACCTAACGAAATGAAATGTGTTTATGGTTATAGATTTCCGAGCGGAACCTAGAGCATCCTCCACCTCGAGATACCCAGGCAAGTTTACAAACCCAACTCCATTTTACTGTTGTGTTGTGAAAGGATTGTTTTAATATCATCACATAAATACCATGTTTTCCATGATACGTAGTTGTTGAATTTTCGTATAATATAGCGATGTTGTACAATAAGTATATATCGTGAAATGATTATTTCGCTTTAAGCATGATGTATTGTATAAGACCGAGGGTCGGTCGGGGATTAAGATAAAACCCGGGAATCATTCCAGAGATATTATAGGACGGTTATACGTCGAAAGTAGTACATTTTAAAGGGACTCATCGTCCACTTACGAAATATTAAAACACCTGGAACTTTTAAAACGATTTCCCAACGAGCATATTCCCTCAACTATATTTTTTTGATTCGGATATTAAATATTATATACGTATTCCTTTATTATAGGAGTATTATACTTCAACATTTATTTATTTCAAACCCGATTAATCATTATAGATTATTAATTATGTAAACACAAACTAGTTGATGAATACTATTTAAATAAATCTTTTAAAAGAATAACTCATTCGAGGTATGATTAATATCAATTATCATTTAATTATTTATAGACTACTATTTAATTAATGATTATTTATTTAAGGATTGTTATTGATTTAAAGATCATAGATCCTGATATACCTTTTGATTTAGAAGTATCATTCGAATAATTTCAGATCATCGGTGAATATTATCCCGACTTATTATTATATTGAATATAGTTTCAAGAAGAAACTTTTCCCCTTATTAATTATCTGTTGACAACGGTCAATACACATCCCTAGTACTTCCTTCGAAATTCTCGGAAGTACGTATATACATATATATACACTTATATTTTAAAAAGATAAACTATCTCTATCAACAAGCAATGGAACTTTGATGTGGTTCAAGTTCCCGAGATTGATAGAATTCTGTTGAAGGACAATGGAGGGATAGACTCTGGTACTACGTGTGCTGGATGGGCTACCAAAGGTACCACAGGCGAAGGTACTTTGTGTACTCAGGAACTTGTGAAGTATGTGTATACCCGAAAATGGGACACGTAGCCCGAATGCGGCCAGGGTGATACCCGAGAGATGACGATATTCGTCCTTTTACTAGTAAAGAAGGTTACTTTCCGTAGGACGACTGATCATCGTATGCGGTGGCTCCTGTGAGATGTCCAAAATCTTCCAATTGGAATTGATATGCAATACCGTAACCCAAGCCTAGGTGCTGGGATTACTATTAAGGTATTCGCAGGTTATAAAACCCCCTTAAAAGAATTCTTTTCATAAGAAGGTGTGGGACAACAAGAAATTTACTTTTAAATAAAACATATATATAATATATGATGTTATTATACAGTCATTTTCATACTGTACATTATTATGCTGAGCATCTTAGCTCACACTTGTTTTCTTAAATTGACACAACACAACAGTGAATCAAGATGCCTGCCATGAGAACCACAGCCAGGAAACGGGTAGGAAATGGCCAGTTGTTCCGTAGATTGTTTGGTGCAGTACCTCAGGTAGTCGGAATAAGCTGGATTAGTTTTCAGTTGTTTATAGTTCGGCTAATTTATAAGTATGGTTTATGTAAAATAAGAAATAAGAAACGTATATTTGGTCAGCGGATTAACCTTACTTAAAGGTCACCCCCGGTAAGACTAATTACATTTGGGTTGTAATAAAATTTCTCTAGTAATGATGGTTCATTTCCAAGACAATAACCTGTAGTGTGTGTGTTAAGTGTGGGGATGTGAAGCGTGATATTGTAGTGTGAGTTATGTAAGTTTAGATAGTGTGGCTTCCGATACTCCTGACCCCGGGTTTTGGGGCGCCACTTTCCTTTCCAGTAACCACTCTTGCTTCAAAACCACTTGTAGCAGTCTTCAAAGGTTGAGTCTGTTTGGCTTTGGTGAATCCTGGTAGGAGTATCTTTGAAGGTTTAACATGAGGAACGTCAGAGGTTTCCTTTGATTTATCTTCTAATATCAAGTTAACTTGAGCTATGTTAGAGGTTACTTGCTTCTTTGAAATATCAGAATTAACTATCTCTTGACTCTGAACAATTTTAGCCATGTCAGAGGTTGTCTTAGAAACTTTTCTTGAAGTTAGAGCAAGATCAGCATCTTCATCAGTAATTTCTTCATTGACAGGAGGCACATAAACCTTGATAGGTTCACCAACTTTCTCTTGGCCCTTGGACCTTGGATCTATCTGCAGTTGTGATTTAGCTTTGGTTGCTTCAGAATTTGTCCTTTCTCTTATCACAATGCCTTTGAGTTTTGGAAGTTTCTTTTTACCAGAAGCTTCAGATTTAGATTTGACTTTTTCTGATTTAAGTCTAGCTTCTTCTTCCATCAGACTCTCCAAGTCCATTTTTGGATTTTCCTTAAGAAATAACTGTCTTGACATTTCTTCATCAAGATCCAAAAGTTCATCAGAACTAATCCTTTTACCAGTAGTAGAAGTAATTCTTTTTCCAGCATCAGAACTCGTCCTGTGACTTGTGATTTCAGCTTTTCTTGATGAGAAACCTCTACCTTGGCTATGACCTCCACCCATTCCAAAGTTTCCCTGGTCATCTTTTTCATCATCCTTCCCCTTTAGTGTCTTACCAGTTTTTCAGTTGGACTTAATTACTTTCTCCCCCTTTTTGGCATCAACAGGTAACATAAGAGAGACAAGCAATTCCACTGAGGCTTGGATTTCATCAAGTTGAGATTGCTGAGAAGCTTGATTTTTCAAAATATCATCAATCTGAGATTGTTGTTTCTCTTGGGTCTTCTCAATATAAGCAATTCTGTCAAAGGTAGGTTGGAAGAATTTTTTCTTGTCAATTTTCTGAACTTGTTCTTGCTTGATTAATTCTTCCTGAATTTTATGTAACTCTGCATGAGTAGTTGAATGGAGACCTTGCAGATTTTTAGTACTCAATGCAGTGACTCGAAGCTGTGTTTTAAAATCATCATTAATTAACATCTCATCAGCTTTTGTGAAGTGCTCAGCAAGATTCTTTACAGATGGAACACAGGTAACTGAGTTCCATTCCATAGTCCACTCATGTCATGCAGGAGTTTCACTCCAAGGCACTGGTGCTTCTCTTGTAACAAACTTCTTTACTAGTTCACTTTTGTGAACAATTTGCTGAGGTGCATGTCCTGAAGGATCTGCTTCATCAGCATCTGCATTTGGAGCAGCATCACTGGTATCATCAGCATTTGCAGCATCAGAACTTACAGAATCAACATCTTCTGATAAAACAACAGTATGAGAAGCAATTGAGGCTTCAGCATCATCCTCTAAGTGCTGATCTGGTTCCAAGTTCTAATCAGCATCCATATCCTGATGCTCACCTATACTCTGATCATCAATATCTAGATGCAGAGAAGGTGTAGTATACAATTCTGGAGTTTGAGTAGCATCAGTAACATGTGTTGTTGATGGATTAATTATCGTTGGAGCTTCTAAGTAAAGTACCTCAGACATAACCAGGTTCTGAATATCAATTTCAGCACTTGTGCCTGGATCAACAGGAGATACAGTCTTATGTATAGGAGACACAGATGGTGTGTTGGCCTTTTCTGTAGCAGCTGCATGAGTTGGAGTCAATGGAGAAGCAGTGGCTTCAGCAGATTCTAGTTCTTGTGAGATCAGAGATTCCTGATTTCCTTCCTTAGCTGTTGCTTCCTCATTATCTGAAACTGGCCTTTTAGCTCTCTGTTTCTTGTATCTCTTTGAAGATGGGGATTCCTTGGGAGGTTCAGCAGAAGTCATTCTTCTAAGCCTTTTGAGAAGCCTAGATCCCCCAATTCCAGAATCCTTCTGAGAAGGAACTTTCTCAGCTTCTTTAACAACAGGTTCTGATGGAGAAACCTGTTCCTCACTATCAGACTCATCTATCAGAACAATCCTCCTTCTCTTCTGTGGTGTTTGAGAAACAGTCTTTGTCCTCTTGGGCTTGGAAGATGAAGGCTTCACAGTAGGTGTTGAGGATGAAGGTTGAGCTGTCTGTGAAGTTGAGAGGTATGATTTGAGATATGTTCTGAGGGAAGGTTGAAGTATAGATGTATCAGTGGTATGTTCTGATGGTTGCTGTGGTGTTTGGGTTGTGGTGGTGGGTTGTACATCAGGATAAACATATCTATAGGTTTGAGGATCAGCATTTACCAAGATCTGTTTTACAGACTGAGGAATCTGTAAAGGTCTAACCACCTTTTTCTTAAGGTCAGCATTTACCAAGTCATTAAAGGCTCGTTTTGCAATTTTGAAAGGCGGAGTTAAGTCAGTGGTAGATTGGGGTTCATCAGCACAACAGAAAGTATATATAAGCTAACAAAATCTAGCAAAGTAGACAACATTCCTATCTTCTGTCATCCTATCCCCAATAAAACCTATCACAGCATTTGCAAAATCAAAATGAGTTTGGTTAATGATAGCATACCCGATGTGCTGACTCATTATAGGAATGGCATCAAAGTTGGAACACTTATTACCGAAGGCTTTAGTGATGCAGTCGAAGAAGAAGCTCCATTTCTTTCTGATATGTGCCCGTTTCAACTGTCCAAGCTTAGCCAAACTCTTTTCATACCCCAAACTGTCCATTAACTCTTGTAGAGCTGATTCCTCCGGTGTTGAAAAAGTACAGCCTTCTGGTAAATGTAAGGCCTTGCAAATTATACCAGGAGTTACCACATGTTCAGAATCATTCACTTCAAAAACAATACTGGGAGTACCAGTTGTACCACCATTATCAAAATGCCCAGTACGCCAAAATGTCAGACCTTGTTGGCTTGAAAAGACTGAAGGCTGGGTCAATGCATACCCAATTTCACTGTGTGCAAGAAGATCTTGCACAAAATGCAACTCAGACGGAGATTCAGCATGATCGAGAATTGCAGCATAGTTATTTGGAACGAACTTAGCTCCATCAATGATCAAATCCTTAGGTGCCATGAGAAAAATCGATAATTAAGAGTTGCCTGTTAGGTGTTTGATTAAATGTCTGTATAAAAAACCAACGTCAGGAGATGAGAGAGAGTAAAAGCAAAGAAAGAAAGATAAAGTGTAAAAGTAAATAAAAGATTGTATAATCTTCTCTCTCTCTCTTACTTATACCTGGTAAAAAAAAATAACCGTTGGACACCTGTCAGACATGCAGCAATAATGAATAGTTAATGGGCACGGGAAAACAGTAATCATTACTTACCCACTTGCAGTTTTTCAAGGAAAAACCGTTCCACTTACCCAGTAATTCCATTAATTGAGGTAAATCAGTTTTAATTCAAAATTTAAACTGTTCCCACTTATTCAATTATTTTCACTACAACACCAATATTCTGGAAAAAAAAATTCGAGTGTGAGAATGACCAAAATAAATCAAATAAACAAGTACTGATATTTTGAGATCAGAACTTAATTTAAATCAAAAATGAAATGGTCATCAGAATATGGATATATCAGGATTTATCAGTGCATTTAAATTACAAACATCTCAGAGACAAAAACTTGCAAAAAGTAGAAATTCCATTAATATATTAAGAGAATATATTCATGCAATTTAAGTTACATCAGAGCATTACAAGATTGTCCTAAGCTTCTAAACCTAACATCAACAACCTTTGTCCTAGCTCAAGAAGCAGGGCAAAGCTGAAGATGAAGAAAAACAGGAAAAAGAAAATAAGTTATTTCTTCTTCCTACTCTCTATAAAAAGAATAGCGAGTCTGATGATTCGCTCTTGCTGGCGGAGAGCTTCCAGCCTTTCTTCCTCCAATCGCTCCAGATGGCGATGGTAGTCCATGTAAAAGAACAGGAGGTGGGTGAGAACCTCCTGGGAAACCGAGTCCCAAATCTCATCAGGAATGACAGTGACGTGCCATTCCTGCTGCCATGCCTCATAGCTCAGCTCCATGTTGAAGGTTTCATAGTTCAAAAACATATTGTAATTGACCATGATTGTGTTGGTATGAAGAAACGGAGAGTGAGATTGTGAGAAAAGAAATAATGTGTAGGCTGATGTGAAGTGTGGGTTTATATAGGCAAGAGAATGCCAGGAGACGTAAGGAAATTTAATGCTTATAGGTAGAAATAATTCTACCTCGTCCCCCTAGACTGGGAAGAAGAAAAACAGTCATTGGAAGTGTAAAATAATGTTTAATGCGCACAAGAAACAATTAAAAATTATTGTGCATGTACGTGTACCACTATCCCTAATTATATTGACTGTTAATATTCCACCCCAACATATTCTGATTTAAAATGAGACTGTTTTAGAGTTTATCCACAAATAAGTCAAGTAAAGGATCAGAATTTAATATCAGAACTTGGACTTATATCAGAACTTAACAGTCACCAGAACATGATCTCTTAACTCGAAAAATGAATGCCTATCTTTGTAATTCTTTACACAAATTCTGATATCGGTTCTTCAGAACTTAATCATCAGAACGTTCAACATAACTTGTCCTCAGAATTTATGCAATCTGACACATAAATTGTTCATCTAAAATAACATAGATCACCACAGTAATTTTCATCATTCATATGGAGTGTTAGTGTGTGCATTAAGCTCAATATCAGACAAAGAGTAAAGTCTGATTCACTTCAGTACATCTTAGAAATAAGGCATAACTAAAACTTTACTAAAAATCTGTCATTATTCTGAAGCCGACTATTGAATGAGTTCATGCTTGAGTCCACCTGAACTGTTTTGTGCTAATTTTGTGCATCTTTTTAAATTCCATTTTACAGTGGCTTCTCAGTGTAAGTGAGTCACGACTGCTTATCAGAATTTACGCTATTATCAGAGTATTTCTCCAGTAATCATAGAGTGTGAAAATTCACCAAGAAAAATATTTATTTGCTTTTCTGATGCATATTTCTTAATACCAGCAATGCACTTGGGTCGTCCCTTCCACATTTTTACTCTAGACCTCAAAGGAGTACCTGCTTTTTATTTCTTTTTCTTTTCCTTTTTCTTTTGATAAGTGAGGTTTATCAGCACTTAGTACATTTAACAGATCTACTAGCATCAGAACTTAACAGAAGAGAGGCATCATTCTAGTTTTTGACTTAGTAATAAGATAGAGAAAGTAAACTCAACTAAGCTCAATATCAGAATTTTCTTGTGTCAATAGATTTCCACAGAAATAATTACTTCTAACGTGGGATCTATAGTGTATTGAAGACTACTAGATCAACATCTAGCACAGGTATCCTCATAGGATTGAATAGTTATATAAACAGTCATATCACTATCAGAGTTTAGAAAGTCACATCAGACAACAGTCAGTACTTAAGCAATTTTCAATTAAGCACAGAATAGACAAAGAGAGTATTTTCTGTAAATACTGAGCATAAGTCTGATGCATCAGAATAAAACTAAGCAGATTTAGAGAAAGAACCTGAAACCATTCCTAGTTCATTTACCAATCTTGTAAAAGTAGCTTCACACAGTGGTTTTGTGAAGAAATCTGCTAGTTGTTGATCTGTTGGAACAAAGTGCAATTACACTGTACCTTCATCCACATGTTCCCTTATGAAGTGGTACCTGATGCTGATGTTCTTTGTCATTGAGTGTTGAACTGGATTACCTGTCATAGCAATAGCACTTTGATTATCACAGTAAATAGGGATTTTAAAATATGTTAACCCATAATCCAGTAACTGATTCTTCATCCAAAGAATCTGTGCACAACAGCTTCTAGCAGCAATGTACTCTGCTTCTATAGTTGATGTGGAAATTGACTTTTGTTTCTTGCTAAACCAAGAAACCAATATGCCTCCAAGAAATTGGCAGCTTCCACTTGTGCTTTTCCTGTCAATTTTGTAACCTGCAAAATCTGCATCTGAGTAACCTATTAGTTTAAAATCTGTTTCTCTGGGATACCACAATCCCAGATCAGTTGTTCCCTTAAGATACTTGAAAATTCTTTTCACAGCTGTTAAGTGAGGTTCTCTTGGATCTGCTTGAAATCTTGCACAAAGACAGGTAGCATACATGATATCAGGTCTACTAGCAGTTAGATAGAGTAGTGAGCCAATCATACCTCTGTAATCAGTAATATCTGCTAATTTACCGGTATCCTTATCCAGTTTTGTTGCAGTGCCCATGGGAGTGGATGCACTTGAACAATCTTGCATTCCAAATTTCTTCAGCAAATTTCTGGTGTACTTAGTTTGACAAATAAAAGTGCCTTCTTCATTCTACTTGACTTGAAGGCCCAAAAAATAGCTAAGTTCCCCATCATACT